>NC_051181.1:3612325-3813317 GCF_013339695.2 Rhipicephalus sanguineus
TAGCAGAGCTCTAGTAATTGAGAAATTAAGGTAAATATAGGATACTATACACGCCACCAGTGAGACATTTTGGAATGAGGCCGATGATGTCAAGAGTCCCGAGTACAAATTATCACTATTATTCGAGCTACTCATGATAAAAAAAGAACATTCCGAGCATTGCAAGCCGTAATAAAATGCTGCTTGTGCGTTTCTGTTTGATTCATGGAAAAAAGAACTTGATGTTAAAGTGAAGAACGGCGCGGGTTGTGCAAAGGTTCCATTTTAGCAGGGTTGCGCTCTGTTCGACATATTTGCACAGCGCTAAGTGAACGAAGACGTATGAAAGGGCACAACATGCGTCATACGACCTTGTTCACTTAGCGCTGTGCAAATATGTTGATTATGAATCACCAACTAGCCCATGCTGCCGCTCTATCGCGCTCAGCTCGCGCGGTCGTGCCTCAGTGGTAGTTTCATTATCGTGTACTGCTGCATGTGACTTGCATGCTCATGAAAGTAGCTCTAGCAGGAAGTTTGACAAAATGCCGTGTCCATGTGATGTTGTGCAGTGTGCCCTTCAGAGCAGAAACCACAGTGTTGGCTGCCAGGCAGTAAAGGTGGGCAACGTTGGGCAAGGCATATGCTACATCAGGAGGACTTTTCAGGCGCACGATTTGAAGTGCACTATGCTGTACATTAGTGCACTTCAAATCTTTAAATCGTCAAATCTTTAAAGGGGCACTGACACCTTTTTTTGAAGGTGAGTTTACTCTGCCACGCATATCTCCTGTATGCAGAGATGGCTCTGACCAAGTGTGAAGCTCAGAAAATGCTGACAAGATATTTTAATTTGACATTAAAGTCAATTTTTCCATGGCGCACCCACAGACATCGACACTAGCGTGACGTCCGGCTACAGTACAAATTCTGGTGACTTCACGCAGCAGTTTGGCTAGTTGTGATGACGTCAGGTACCAAAACTTCCAAGATGTCCGCTTGTGCGTCATCAAAACTTCCAAAATGGCCGCTTGTGTGTCACCAACAGAGTCACGGTGTGGAGCGGCCGTAGAAACGTCACTATATATTGTGCGAGCACGTGACGAGAAGCTCATACCGTGTTGTTACGTCATGGTACAGTAGGAACCGAAACTAGCTTTTAAAAACATACTGTAATCACTTTTTCAGGCCGCACTCGCGCTTAGAACTACCTTTTCTAGGGTCTTGAGGGCTTGACCCTTCATTTGACGCAAAAAAACTACAACTGAAAGTATTCGTGTCAGTACCCCTTTAATGGTATGCGTTAGTGCAGAGAACAAGGTATTGTGTGCACCCACATAACACCCACATAACGCCTTGTTCTCGTTCAAGATGTAAGACATGTAAACACCTTCAAGATGACGTTATAGTTAAACACATCGTAGGTGATTTCATCACTTCCGGTGCTTTTAAACGGGCCCCATGTAGAAGAAACAAACTCAAGAAGTGTATGTATGCACAAGCCTGACTGCCACGACGACTTGTTAAACAATAATTCTCAGATTTTGACTAAAAAACGGCATGTATCCAAGACTGGTATTCACGAAAATCTCAGAGGCTCCATGTTTCATGTTTTTGTAGAATCCTGTATGGTGGCGCTACAAATATTTACATTCACTTTCAAGCTTGTTTTATTTTACTTGAGATTTTGCACTACTTTTTCTTCCGGTGCATAGCAAGTGAAGCGAGTGTTTAGAAACGAAAAAAGGAAAGCAATACAACTGCAAGTAACACTAACTAATGGCGTATTTGGATGGTCATTTTCAAGCGCTCTAGAGGGCTCTGAAAAGTGGCCGCATGTTCGGGTGGTAGATGTCGAGCTCTCGGACTACATTCGGATGGTTCTTTCAGAGCGTCAGCCTCTGACTCGGAGCGCACCCAACCACTCCCGACTTCGAGGTGAGAGCATTGGCAAGATCTGGCTGAGAGGACATGCGACGTCACACTATATAGACGCCATGGTTGCCGCGGTTGTTGACAGGTGACAGCCCCACTGCACGTTTATTTAACATTTACACCTGCTGGAGTTTCGAAGCGAAACATTGTTCGAAACGTCGTGCGGGTTTGTTGGATTGTGTCTGTGCCGTTTTCATGCATTCAACAAGGCTTGAAGATAAGTTGAAAGATGATGCAACACAAGAGCTGCAAAATATTTACGAAATTGCAATAACCATCCACATTAAATGTCCAGGAAATGTATCCTTGCCATGCGAGCATCCTACTTAATTCTAGTAACATGGCAGGAAGTCGCCAATTCTGTTCAGGAGTGACTTCCTGGTGTAAGCACGGGCGTGCCAGAGCCTTTGGAGTGCGTAACAGATTACACTCTAATCTTGACCAACAAACAGGTTGCCTGCACATTCCAATATATAAGCACCTCACAGTTGAAAAGCTCTTGGTTCACTGTCTACAAGGAACGATGCAAGGTGTTGTGGACTTGCTCAACAGCAAGGTCTGGCTTCTGTGTCCAAAGACAACGCTCCCATCCTGTACAGCTGTGGAAGCTGCAACAATGGCTACCTAGTTCTTCAATAGGGATATTCAAACTTTGAGCACATCCTTCAAGAGCTTGATATACTGCCACCTGAAGAACTTGTCACCCTGGGGCCACTCACATGACCAGAGGCGATCAAAATAGAGTCTGTCTGCATGCAAAACAGCCGAGGCATGGGCTCATCACTGCCACATGGTGAAGAGAGTGCACCTTTATGGCTAAATTAAGGGCTGGGAAATATTAACATATGGAGCCGGATGTTTTTAAGTGCGCTCGCTGTTTAGAGTGTGGATTGTTCTATGCTCTCACAAAGGTTCATGCTAATCGCACTGTATATTGATGAATACACACATTCATAACTTTCAAATGCATTTTCTCAATTTCCATTCTGAGGCAATTCTGACATGTTGTGCACGAACTTTCATGCACTTAAAATAGTTCTATCATAACAAAATTTTGCACAAAGCTTCTTCAGCCACTCTAAAATACAGATATCTATATGAAGTAGCACTATACATTACATATTTTTGGTTTATAACTTGATATGCTGATAGGGGAGATGTAAAATATACATTTGGTACCTTCGATTTTTTTTAAAAAGGTAGCAAGTTAAGCAGACATTTGAGGTACTTTTCAGCATCACGTCGAAGTGGACGCGGCTACATAGGTGCAAGAATCATCAGTGCTGCTTTTACAGCACCTCGCAACCCATGGCCCTAAAGGTAGCAGCTTGGATGACAACGATTTCTGTATTGATGCAAACAAGTTTGCGGAGCTGTCGCTGCATTGGGTTACTTCAGAGCTGGACTTGCTATTTGTGGACGTCGCGCGCGATTGTTTGCTTACACGGTGGCTTTCCGCGTTGTCCGCGCATGGCGCTGCTCTGAGATCATTGATGCATTCGGTTGGTACACTGTGCCTCCCGCTCAGATTGCGAGCTGCGCTCGGATCTGCCGACTTTGAGCCAGAGGACCAGAGCCTCAACCGAATATACCATTAAAAAAAAAATCCGGCAGATCCCACGCACTGTGGGAATCGATGTTATGCGAAGCAGCCAGCAAAGAGCTGCATACATCGCCTTGTTTGTCTTTGAGCCAAATGAAATCATTCATGCCATGGCATCTAGTTCACCATACAGTAAAAGCTCGTTAATTTGACACCCGTTAATTCGGAAATTCGGATAATTCGGACGGCTCTATTGGTCCCGGCCAAAGTGCATGTTAATCTATGGGACCAAACCTTCGTTAATTCGTCAGAATTGGGCTCCGCACCGCTTAATTCGGACAAATTCTGACGGCTGCCGCTACAAAAATGTATGGTAAAGCAGCGCTGGCACCACTGGGGCGAAACCGAAACTTGAGTGACATCGCCATCGTCATCAACTAGTGGGGGCGATCGCAGCGTCACCGAACGTCGGCGTCGTCTTCGCTCCACTGCGCCTCCGATGCCATTTTCCCTTGTGTCGTGTCGGCACCGTCTCTTCTTGCAGAGTTCTTGTTTTTTACCCGTTGTGACCGTGTTTACATGTGAGGCCCGAGCATGCGGCAGTAGCCGACGGTGGCATCGACGAGGTGTCAGCCGAGTCCACCGACGGTGACTGCCCGACCTTCGATGCTGTCCTTCCCACAGATATGACCCTTCAGGACTACATCGCGATTGATGATTGTGTCGCCACGACTGGTCTCCTGCCCGATCAAGAAATTATTAATGATGTCGCGACCTCATCGCACCTCACGGGAAGTCTCGGAGGCGCTTTGATATTAGAGGGCGTTTGCCTGAGCACTTCCGACAGTTTGCGTGCTGTTGGCCATTTGGAAAAGTTAAGAAAAATTGTAATGTAAGCCGGAATCTGCGTGAAAACGCAGACGACCATTACAAAATACTTCAGCAAATAAGGTATGCTTCTCCAACTTGATTTTAATGTTGTTTTTCCTGTTCATTTGTTAATTCGGCATTCGGTTAATTCGGACATTTTCTCCGGTCCCGTGAAATCCGAATTAACGAGCTTTTACTGTATATCGCATGTCTGCCATGCACGCATGCATGCACAATCTGGTATATACGATGCTTATGAAACGTATATTCTGGTATATACAATGCATGACCTGTCATTTATGTTCACGCACTCGTGTCATGCCATACACTTTTTGGTATATATCCAGTTAACAAAACGGCTGGAAGCGCACCATGATAGTGTCATGTAAATCATACCGTACATGACGCGCATATAACATGATTCGCATGTCAGGACCTGTCATTTATGTTCGTTACAGTCACATCGCACAATACCAATTTTTGGTGTATATCTAGGGTATATCAAACGAGTGAAACGGCCGCGAATGCACAATGAGCGTGGCATCTAAATCATGACATACATAACATGCATGTCATGGTTTTCATGTTACCTCTCATTTACGTTCGTCGTAGAGTCGCGTCGCGCATTACCAATTTTGGTGTATATCAAGCTAGCGAAACGGCCGCAAATGCACCATGAGCGTGGCATGTAAATCATGACATGCATGTCATTGTTTTCGTGTTACCAACTGTTATGTTCTTCATACAGTCACATCGCGCAATACCAATTTTGGTGTATATCAAGCGAACGAAACTGCCGCGAGCGCACCATGAAAGTGTCATGTAGATCATGTCGTACATGACTTGCATGTCATGATTTTCATGTTACCACCTCTCATTTACGTTCGTCATACAGTCGCGTCGCACAACACCAATTTTGGTGTATATCAAGCTCGCGAAACGGCCGCGAATGCACCATGAGCGTGGCATGTAAATCATGACATACATGACATGGTTTCATGTTACCACCTGTTATTCATGTTCTTCACACAGTCACATCACGCAATACCAATTTCGGTGTATATCAATCTAGCAAAACGGCCACGAGTGCGCCATGAGCATGACATGTAAATCATGTCGTACATGTCATGATTTTCATGGTACCACCTCTCATTTACGTTCGTCATACAATCGCGTCCCGCAATACCCATTTTGGTGTGTATCAAGCTAGCGAAACGGCCGCAAATGCACCATGAGCGTGGCATGTAAATCATGACATACAAGTCATGGTTTCATGTTGCCACCTGTTATTCACGTTCTTCATACAATCACATCGCACAACACCAATTTTTGTGTATATCAACCTAGCGAAAGGGCCGCGAGTGCTGCATGAGCGTGGCATGTAAATCATGTCGTACATGACATGCATGTCGTGATTTTCATGTTACCATGTGTCAGTTATGTACGTCATATAGAAATGTCTCGTCATACCATTTTTCTTATATATCCATTCATTTAAACGGCCGCTAGCGCCCCGAGACCATGTCATGTACATCATGCTGCCCATGACATGCGTGTCATGATTTGCACGTTGGGACTTGTCAATATGTTCGTCAGGAACGCTTGTCATGTCGTACCAATTTTGGTATATATGAACTTAACGGAACAGACGCAAGAGCCCCACGGCAGTGGAATGTAAATCATGCTGTTCATGACATGCGTGTCATGATTTTCATGTTCTGACCTGTCATTTATGTTCGTAATACGGTCATGTTATGCCATACCGATTTTGGTATACATCCGATTAACGAAACGGCCAGGAGAGCACAAAGTCGTAGGCAGCTAGATAGACAGATAGATACGCTCAAAGTTGCAGAAGTTCGCTAAGAAATGCTTCGCATTTAAAAAAAGACAGGAAACACAATTACAGCTGCAACTCGAACCTGGGTCTTTTGTGTGGGAGGTGGGCATTCTAGCTCTGCATCACTTTGGTAGAGCTGCATGCAGCTCTTAAATAACCACATACTGCAGGCTACTGATCGCAATGCCACAAGCAGCTTGACCCTCTTTGGGCTTCACTTTCCAAGAATTGTTGGTGTGGCTGTTCCGTGCACTCCCCCTCGTACACTGTAGTCATACCCTTGCATGCCAATTTCAATATATACCAAGTGAAGGAGATGACGACGAGAGTGCCCAGAGAGAGAGAGAGAGAGAAAGAAATCCTCAAAGTGCCTTTGCTTCGCTTAGAAATGTCTTGTACTTAAAACAGGGACTAAGATTAATGTTACCACTGCACTGTAGTTGTTGCCTTGGCCCATGTGGTACTTGAGTATGTGTGCATTGTTTTCTTTCTGCAGAGCTAGCTGGCACTTTCAAGTTCCCCAACTGATCCACAATTCTCCCTAATTTCTTTTTACATACATGACCCCCAAAGTTTTCGCATTGGGCAACAATTTTCAACGGAAACAACCTCTGTAGCATCGTGTGGTTTCCTCCAACAAAGAAGCCCTGCATGGAATTGCCATACACGGTCCACAAGGAACAGAGTTGCCCCTTGCTGCACTCTTCCGTGTAGGAATGTCACGTCTTGAGACTTTATTACAACCACAGGAACAACACTAACGAATGTCAGAATAAATTGTGTTGTCTACTACAGTCACTTATGTGGATATTTGGATGCTAATAATTCATACAGTTCTGCGCCAGTAGTGGCCCCATAGACTTAAAGGCCAACTCCGGCGATTTTTCGAGGTCAATGGATCTCAATGAAATTCGCTGGGTACGTTCCTTTGCAAGTTTCCGTCATTTATGCCAAATTACAGGCTTGAGACATGCACAGATTGTTTGCAAATGAATTTTAAAGATTGTCTGCAAACGCCCTCCTGGCTTCCACAATTATTGGCAACATTGCGTCTGTGACGTCAGTGTTGGGAAGGCGGCGGAATTGATGCAGCCGAGGGCACCGCTAACTTCGGCCGCTACAGCGAGCGTCTGCTGTGCACAAGGCGACAGACAGCGTTGGTTTGGCCGGTGCTTCGCTGGTCGTCCCGGCTGTCACAGTTTTCATACTCCGCGCCGGCGTGACCGGCATGCCTTGCCAGACTTCCGGTTCGTTCGTAACAACGTCTACGTCATACGTAGACAGTACACTCAGTTGGGTTTCGGTTTCGGTATTGCACTTTTTTGCTTATTTAAAATTATTCTCTAATTTACCAAGTATTTCTGCTAGAGGTGTGCACGGGCTCCGGGTAGCCCGAAAGCCCGAGCCCGACCCGGCCCGCGGGCCGGGCTCGGGCGGGCCGACGTATTTTCACCTCGGGCCCGGGCCGGGCTCGGGCTACTTGCAGTTTTATCGGGCCGGGCTCGGGCCCGGCGCAAAGCCCGACTCAAGCCCGAAATGTAGAGAATGAGCGGGAATTGTTTTCTAGCACACATGCAGCGCCTTTTCAGCGAACGCCCTTTACCGCTCTTCTTTTCCATTCGCTACTTTAAACAAAAGGGGAGCAGGTAAACCACTGCCCCTGTTGCACCCCGACAAACAGAGAAGTAACACCACTTGAGCTAGTGACAGCGCCACGCGACTGTTCGCGTTAGATTTAAGGCCAAATCCCATATGAGTGAAAATGCACACGACAGCGACGAGGGACCCAACGTTGATCGCCTTCGTGCAAGCTGACGCGCTGACGCTTGCATGGGCATACCCCACACACGTGACGGCTTTGGCGAGCGGTCTCCATTGTCGCTGGCATGAGGCCGTCTACTTGTATAGCAAAAGTGCCGCGCTGTCGCAGGTATCAGGGGCGTAGCCAGAAATTTTTTTCGGGGGGGGGGAGGGTTCAACCATACTTTATGTATGTTCGTGCGTGCGTTTGTATGTGCGCGTGTATATATACGCAAGCAAAACTGAAAAATTTCGGGGGGGGGGGGGGGGTTGAACCCCCCTCCCCCCTGGCTATGCCCCTGGCAGGTATGCAATGAAAATAAAATATTTGTTGCATGTTGGTACGTAAAACGTTTACCATTGTCTCGCAGTATTTTTTATGTGCACGTGCATAATTATTACGTTATTTGTTGGTGTACAGCTGATGTGCTTAGTACGTCGCTGATGTACATTCGGTTCGGGTGTTTTGTGATTTCTGGGTGATGAGAGATGGTTTCCAAATGTGAAAAAACCGAGCGATCGCGCGATTTCGACTACGCGATACATCACGCGAACGGCCCGCAGCGAACCTTCAAAAAGCCGGGCCGGGTCGGGCCGGGCCCGGGATGGTGTTTTCGTACGTCGGGCCGGGCCGGGCGGGCTCGCAGCCCTTTGCCGTCGGGCTCAGGCGGGCCTTCGACAAAGTCAGCGGGCCCGGGCCGGGCTCGGGCTCGGAAATACGGCCTGTGCACAGCTCTAATTTCTGTTATTGGGCCCGTGACAGGAGCGCCTCAGGAACAGAAAGGCGCCACTACTTTGACACGGTCAAAAATCGCCGGAATTGGCCTTTAAAGGCCAACTGAGGCATAAAGGCAACTGAGCGTACTGTCTTTGCGTGACGTATAAGTTGACAAAAACTGGAAATCGTGCAATCCCGGCAGCATGTAGTATGAAAGCTGCGAAAGCGGCTAAGAGCAGGCGCTCAGGGAAAAGGTGACACTGTCGCCACAGTCGTACCATGTCTGTGACTGACGATGCCATGTGCACAAGCTCCTTGGAGCTGTCGCAAACGACAGCTGCGATTACGACACAGTTGCAGGCCAACTAAAATCGCCACTCCTCTTCGATTATGTGGAAGACACCTGTTTAGTTCTTTGCTTGCCTGACTGCGCATTCCACCGCCAGATGGTGCCACATGTCCGGGCAGCTCAAGTTCGTGGGGCCACGATTGGGTAAAATGCTATCGCTGAGAAATTTGCGGGCTAACTAAAGCTTCTTAATTTTGCTATGGGAATGCACAAGTTTGGCAATAACGGCGTTCCACAACGCATTGGTAGGGCCAAAGAATTTTAATATAAGCCAAGTACGAGTCACCTTTCGCACCAACGTTACTTGATTAGGTTATGCTGTTTCACACGACACGTAGCTCACCGTATTCTGATAGGCCCAGTCACAGTGCACCCTGTATACATTACGGAAGGTGTTTCCGTACCGTAGTGTTAACGCATGTGCACTCTTTAGCCGGTATGGTATTACCGACCTTTCCGTGCGGTAAACTGGCATTGCTAGCTAAAACACTCTAATTATAAAGACGCAAGGTAATCCTTAGGTGCGAGTGTTTCGTGAATGCCAAGGTGTTAAGCCAAAGTGTTTCGTGACAGCCAACGGGGAATCGTGTGCCGCCCGCAACGCAACACCACTTGCCACCCATCGCATGCACACCCACAAGGAACTGAAATTCGCACGCCCAGCCAACGAAGCACTGGCCAAACACACACGATTGTTGCCTTGCAGATAGCCAGACGTTGAGTGGCCCCTCGATTCAGTCCCTTCCACTTTGCCAAAAATGACGTCATGCACACAATGTTGCCAATAATTCAAGGAAGCAAGGTGGGGAGAGCGGGGCAATCAACAAAATTCATTTGTAATGAATCTGCGTATCTCTCTAGCTTGTAATTTGGCAAGAATGACGGCAGCATGAAAAGGAACGTACCCAGTGAATTTTATTGACATCCATTGAGCTCGAAAAATCGTCGGAGTTGGCCTTAATGTAAAAGAAAATTGAAACTTGAGACGTTAATGCAGCTTGCCTAGCAATATTTCATAATCGTGACCAGTTGCTAATTTCCCCATGAATTAAAACATAAATTTTAGTTTTCATCATCGCCAACACGTGTTTACAACAGTGGACTCTGAGTACATAATGGAACAAGTGCTTCTGACAAGATTGCCGTATTTATTCGAATCTAAGCCGATGTTTTTTTTTTTTTGAAAACGATGTGCGAAAGTGTGTGTGGGGGGAGGGGGGGTCGACTTAGATTCAAGCACAATGATTAAGTTTTTTTTTTTCTGGCCTTTCGAATTTCGGGGGTCGGCTTAGAATCGGGGCCGGCCTAGATTTGAGTAAATACGGTGGTTTCGTACTTGTTTTCTGCACCCTTGTTCATCTTTCAGTAAATGGAACATATTTGGCTGGTCCCTTCAGGTTCTGTTTGAGTGTACTGTAATTGAGCTGCAGGCTGCTCCCAAAACAAGCTAAGCCAGTCAGTTCAAAGCTAAATTTGTGCGACTTGTCAGATGAGTTTTTTTTTACACGTCCAGCACTAGTCAATTACATGTTAAACAGCGACACACACATATTGTCAACTATGTACTCAATGTGTGCACACAATGAGGGTGGATAATGCCTGCTGCAAAGGAATATCCAATTACTTCTTGGCAATTTGCAGTTACATTTCTGGGAACCAAATTACAGTTCATGTATTTAACCGTTGCAGTGATGCCTTTTCCTTCAACTTGGTGCTGCTCTTATCCATTGTTCCTGCTGATAATGCAAACACAGTGTTGCTATGACCACTGATGAAGCGCGAAAAGCGTTAAAGGGACACTAAAGGCAAATAACAATTTATGTCTGAGTGAAAGCTCAATGTATGACAACATCTAAAACGGTAATATTATCAACAGCAGTGCCCTACTTACCGAGAAATTAAGCTAAATGTATCACACGATGAGTGCCATGAGCGGGACATTTTGAAAATTATCGCGATGACGTGAGAGAATCTGACTACAATTAATCACTCATAATCAAACGTGTTGCAATAAAAAAAGAACCTTCCGTGCATCAAGAGAAGTAATAAAATGCTGCTTGTTCGTTTCTGTTTGATTAATGGAAAAAAGAACCTCTTTGGCGTTGCCATCGGGAACGGCGCGCGGGGTTGAAAGGTTCTGTTTTTGCCGAACTGCGCTTCACCCGGCGCCCTGCTTCCCTCACGCGGTCGCGTCTCAGTGGTAGTTTCGGGATCGCGTACTGCCGCGTGTGTTTTGCGTGCTCGTGAAGTTGCTCTGACAGAAAGTTCGACAAAATTCCGTATGCATGTGATGTTACCGGATGCCCGAATGGTGCATGCTGCCAGTGCACGCTGCTACGCAGTGAAGGCGGGCAACGTTGGGCACGGCAACAGCGACATTAGAAAAACCACTTTCAGGCGGGTGATCTGAAGTGCGCTAACGCGATGCGGACCACTAAAACGCGATTTTATTTCAAAATAGGCACTTCCTTGGCACAAAAGTAGCCCTACGAGGTTTCTGGACCGCTATTTCCACAATCAACGTCAACTTAATATTTGTCTTTAGTGCCCATTTAAAAGAAACAGCATCAGACAATGCATCCCTGGAAAACTGCACTCACACTGTTTTGGCCAGGAACCACTTCTCCATGCCCTCCTCGAAAAATGCCGCCCTATCCTTTCTCGCGATTTCCTATTGCATTTTGGAATCATTTATCCGTTTCTGCACTATAGCCACCCGCTTTCCCAAAATTTGTATTGTTACCCACTATTTGTTTTTGTGCCCACTTCAATGAGGACTCGAATATATAAAGTGGTTGAATAAAAAAGCATAAAATTCCACCCCGACACTCAGTAATCTGGCCTTTGGGGAGCGCCCCCAGCAGCTTCTTGTGCAGCTCTCCTTTGATTAGGAACCACATATGCTGCCTACAGGAAGCAACTGTAGGTGGACGTATTTTATTTAACTGAAACCGAAATGTGTAGCACCAGTAATGGCGACACAAGCTGCAGCATGGTTACATTTGTTTCCATGCACAGCATGCAATTACTCTGTTGCACTTGTTCTGAAGAAAGAAAAGACTGGGAAAGCAACATCAACCCTCCCACAACAGGGAGTGTTCATCTTTGATGGATCGTCTAACCAGCAGTGGCACGACCATCATGGAGCAAACCGAGTCCAAGCAGAGAGCATCATCCTAGGATGGCAGCCAGCCTCTCAAATTTTGGGTGGGCACTGCGACAGGATATTTTCACCAATTACCAAAGCAGATTTCTCCAACCACTTGTGGCTGCTGCCTCCTGGGACTTACAGGCACAGGCACATCTGTGTGCTACTCCAACAGTTTTGCCTCTGCCTGCTATCAGTGGCTGAGAGTGGAGGTATTGCCAGAGCATGAGGGGCAGTGCAGTGGCATTCTTTTCAAGCGCAAAGTTCGTCCCAGAACTCCACTACCTGAGGGTTGGCCTTAAATAGCGAACAGTGGCCATTTCTTCAGGACGTACCGATAACTGATGGAAGATTCTCTTTTGGGCTTTCTGGCATGTCTTTTTTTTATGATGGCAGCACGCTACCACTGTGCTTGATCGAAATTGACATTAAAGGCCAACTCCGGCGATTTTTTGGCCATGTCGAAGTAATGGTGCTTTTATGTTCCTGAGACGCTCCTGTTACGGGCCCGATAGCAGAAATACTCGGCAAATTGGAGAATAATTTTAAATAAGCAAAAAAGCGCAACACCAAAACCGAAACCCAACCAAGTGTACTGTCTACGTATGACGTAGACGTTACGAACGAACCGGAAGTCGTGCAAGGCATGCTGGCCACGCAGGAGTATGAAAACTGTGACAGTCGGGACGACCAGCGAAGTGCCGGCCAAACCAGCGTTGTCTGTCGCCTTGTGCACAGCAGACGCTTGCTGTAGCGGCCGAAGCGCCGAAGTTAGCGGTGCCCTCGGCTGCGTCACTTACGCCGCCTTCCCAATACTGACGTCACAGATGCAATGTTGCCAATAATTGTGGGAAGCCAGGAGGGCGTCTGCAGACAATATTTAAAATTCATTTGCAAGCAATCTGCGCATGTCTCAAGCCTGTAATTTGGCATAAATGACGGAAACGGGCAAAGGAACGTACCCAGCGAATTTCATTGAGATCCATCGACCTCAAAAAATCGCTGGAGTTGGCCTTTAAGTCACACATACTTCCAGCAGTTGCTGAAGCGTCACAAATGAAAAAGAATTGAGCAGCAAAAAAAAAAGTGACACTTGCATAATGATACCAATTTCACAGTTTTCTCTACATTCTCTACTAAGAATGAATATGGACCATAACTCCAGTGAAATATCGGAAAGAAATGCGAAGAGGCATAACTGACGGCAATTAATGAGGCACAGTGTTCCCCGATACTCACCCCATGAGAACCCACAGCCAGGCGATGCGTCCGAGAGGCAAAGTGCTGCTCCGAGAGGCAGGAGAAAAGAAACACCACTTAGTCACCCCACTTTGAGGAGAAAAGCAACAAAGACCATGCAGCATTGCCTGTGACCACACTTGTACAAGTTGCAGAAAATAAGTAATGAAGTCGAGGCTTTGACAGAAGCCCGTCTGGTTGGGAAGTAACATGAAAGAATAAAAGAAAGACACCAACCATGAAATAAAGTACAGAAAAAGACGTTTTGGTTCCCCTGGCGGAAGCCTTGTTCACAATCCTGAAACGTCTTTTTCCGTACTTTATTTCATGGTCGGTGTCCTTCTTTTACTCTATCAGAAAATAAGTAACCGGTTACAATTACAGTTACTTCCTCTAAAATGTCATTGATTACAGTGGTCAATTACAGCCTCAGTAAAGTAACTGAGCAATTACAGAAATGCAATAGATTACTTTCGCGTTACTTTCCTTCAAAATTTTATTGCCATAACACAATAACACAAGTTCACTCAAACTACAACGAACTACCGTAAAATTCCGAGCAAGTGCCCCCCTCAACTTCACTAGCAATTTCAAATATCCGCGCCGTTTCAGGAAAGCCCCCCCCCTCCACCGCTCCATGAAAACGCGCCCAGGCAGCAGTGGCCTGCCACATCCAGTTGACAAAAAAAGTTTCCGTGGATTTTTCTACAAATATTGTTGTTTTTCGTGGTCCTGACATGCTTTACGTGCCTGCGGGGCGCACGAGCATCCTGCAGCCTGCTGACGTGTATTGGAATAAGCCGTTGAAGTCCACCTTGCGGCATTTGTGGGAGCAGTATATGCGTGAGGAAGCACGAACACCGAAAGGAAATTTGAAGAAGCCGTCGTGGCAACATGTGCTCGATTTTGTTGCCGAGGCGTGGGCCGCTGTACCAGAGGAGACGGTGGCACGGTCCTTCAAGGGATGCGGCATTAGTAATGCGCTCGATGGCTCGGAGGACGGCGACCTGCACAACGGACTGGCCGATGTTGGAGCTGTGGTGCCAGCAGAAGACAGCGGTGGACTTCAAGCGGAATGCTGCGACCTGTTTTTTGCAACTGACTCGGAGGAGAACTTGCGTTTGGCCTAGTTGGTGCTTACTGTTTGACATTTTGACCGCACAAAAAAGACAAGGACAGAGGGAGGTACGACACGGGCGGTCCGTGTCGTCGTACCTCCCTCTGTCCTTGTCTTTTTTGTGCGGTCAAAGTGACTCGGAGGAGTCTTTCGATGGTTTTGAAAGCGATTAAAAGCTACAACAAATCCTGGGCCTAAATAAAGTTCGCTGTAATAAAATTTTAAACCATGCGCACTGCGTTTTTTTTCTGGCGCGAAAATTTTGCCGCCA
Source organism: Rhipicephalus sanguineus (assembly GCF_013339695.2). Classification (NCBI taxonomy): domain Eukaryota; kingdom Metazoa; phylum Arthropoda; class Arachnida; order Ixodida; family Ixodidae; genus Rhipicephalus; species Rhipicephalus sanguineus. Next base: position 3,627,135 of record NC_051181.1, read on the forward strand.
TCATGAATTTCGGTGCCGTTCTGAGATAGCGACCCCCCCACCACTTTGCCAGAAATTTTGACTTCGTTGGGGGGGGGGGGGGGGGGGTGCTTGCTCGGAATTTTATGGTACTGTGGTTTTGAGCACTGCACGGGCCGATTTTTCCGGCCTGGGCCCGGCCCGGCCCGAAAACGCCATGCTCCGGCCCGCCCGAGCCCGGCCCGGTGTTCTTAAATGTGGCCCGTACCCGGCCCGGGCCCGAAAGGTTTGGGCCCGGCCCGGCCCGTTTCAGCTAGTTATGCCTTGAGCATAAAGGAGGCACTGTCCAACCTTCGGTTATTGTGAAGATACCTGCCGCACACAAGATATTTTCTAGAGATTGTTTTAGGAACTTCTTTCAGTGTCACGACTTTCACTGGTGCTGTGTATACTTTCGGTTAATTACGCCCGTAACACTCTTGCGAAATAATTGCAGGGCAATATAAAATATAATTGGAGTCATAGCTGGCTGTTTCATGTACGCACGCAGTGCTAAGCACGCAATCTTATTTTTGCATTTCAAAAAACTACTACAAAATATACCTCCATAAACTGAAAAAAAAAACATGGCAGACATTTTTAGTTTAAGTTTTACATCAATTGCATACGAGCTAGGGCTGTTGAGTAAAAGTAGCAAGTTTGTAAACTTCATCTATTGCACAATGCAATGAACAAAATAACGTGCTCTAGCTGCTTCTGGTAGGAATACACCAGGCTGGGCAGCGTTACATAAATCAAAGCTGTCGTGTTGACTCCTTGGCAGGCAACTGCACCCAACGTACACAACGTTTTCGTGTTCAAAACAAGAACGTTCTTTGTCCCACCCTACTTCCCCGAGTCACCGCCACCGCAGTGCCATAGATCTGTCAAAGCGAGGCACACCCGTTAGAGAGCGAGCCACCGTCCTCGCTGTTCCCTGAAGATGGCTGTCTCGTCGTCTTCGTGTGACCGCCTTCGATCTTTGAAAATGTTACACCTTAAAGCGAGACCGGACTAAGGGCTTCCAAAACAACTATTAGAGCGCCGAAGTGAACCAGCCGGCGGCCTCTTTAGCGATCCCCGTCGACGTGACGCGTCGGGTGTCCGGAGCGTGATTATACAGATACGTATGATATCCGGGCCTAATACGGGCCTGGCTCAGGCCCGAGCCCTACCCGAGCCCGAAGATCACGGGCCCGAGCCCGGCCCGATCCAACAATCCCTTACCCGGCCCGGCCCGGCCCGCGGGCCGGGCTTGGGCTTTCGGGCCGGCCCGGGCCCGTGCAGTGCTCTACTGTGGTTTGCATGGTAGAGAGAAGACTGGAGGTTTGCTCCGTGATTGCTTGGAGGCTTACTATGGCTTCTATGATAGTGTTCCACGTCATTAACTTTCAACAGGAGTTGTATTTCAAAGTTGTCGTCGCTGATTTTTGCACATTTCTTCGCTAAGAGGTCAGCTGCTACACTGAACACTCTCTCAATCCGTGCGCTGGAGGGATGGGTGGTATTATAAGGTAGGAACACCCTGTGCACCAGCTCGTACAGTGCTTCAATGCTAGTGTTCATGTCCTCTATTAAGCGTTGCACCTCGCTGTTGCTGGCGCTTGGGTAAGGTGTTGCAGGTGAGACTAAGGAAAGGCTAAAAAAGTAGGCTCTGTAGAAACACCCTGTCTGACCTACAGAGCAGTCGCATATTTTTCGGGACGAGGACAGCCATAGAAGACTGGTTACAACTTGATTTTGGAGGAAAAAAGTAACTGATTACTGGTAATCAGTTACAAGAAAATTAACTCAATTACCCAAAACATTTCAAAAAAGTAATCGATCAAATTGCAAAATTACAAGAAAATTTAATTGATTACTTGTAACGCACTATGTACAACTCTGCCTGTGACAAAAACAAAAGCATCTATAGCATTTGTTCAGCCACCAAAGCGCTCTTGAGTGCTCAATGATGCACCAAAATTGGCAGCAGTTAAATCCACCTACATTAAGTGGTAAAAAACAAGCTTTCTCTTCAATGCAAGAACTGCATATACAGTTCTGACTATTTAAAGGGGTCATGAAGCACTCCTCGGGCTTGGCGTGAAAAACACCCTGGAATGAGTCGGACTCTTCCCAGGAATATACAGCCGAAAGAATTTTTCGAAAAGCTTAAAGAGACCGACAACTGGCCAGAACGGGTGATTAGATCCTGGTGGAAATGAAAAGGCCGTGAATTATAGTCACAGATTCCAGAATACTTTTCGCGATCTGAGTAGGATTTATATTTTTAAATCGCATTTAAAAGTAACAAAAACCGGCATGTCGTGCAGCCTAGCGCGAGCGCCATGAACCAGACGTATGCAGTCTTAAGCACTTTGTTGTACGTAGTCTAATGCTTTTACACGCACCAGAACGAGGGCTGAAAATTTGAATATGTATGTTATTGTCAATTCCCGTTTGTTTCTAAGGTAAAAGAAGTAAAGCATGAGATGCGGCGCTGCTTTCGTGGCTTCCAGTGAAACGGAGGCTGCGGCGCATGCGCGCGGCGTCCGGCGGCATTTCCCACGTAGCTCGACTCTCGTCTGCTCTCGTCGTATCAGACTTTTGAAGAGTAGCACGCGAGTTTGCGCTGCTGTTCGCAAAATGCCATCGACTTACTGATCTGTGGAGGATAGCTACCACTTCATGAACAGCACTGCTGGTGTATCCTACCGCTTGTTTCTTTTTCGAAGGCTTAGCTTAGCTTGGCTTGACTAAAATGTGATAAAGCGACCTGTGTACGGCCAAAGTACTTCTATAAGAAGCCCCAGAAGAACGCTATAACTATTGTAAAATAATTTAATAGGCTAGAAAGCAGTAGTCGCGGCACCGCAGGCTTTACAAACGTAACATTGCCTTTTTATACTTAGGGCATAACTTGTCACCACTGCTGGCGTATAATCGCTATCGCGCTCACCTCTCACTGTTTGCAGCATGTGATATTAAGACTGCATAATCGCTGCAGATCGAAAACCTCTGATTACAAATGTTTCACGGCGTTCTCCGCGTTACCACTCCGTGATTAGAAGCTCTGACCGGTAAGCTTCCCATTGCACTCAAGAAAACGGGTACCACAAAAGTTGGTTGTCGGTCCCTTTAAGAAGGACCGGAGATATAGCGATCGCAATATTTACCCTCTCAACTCCCTCTCAACTCGCTTCATTCCGGAGGAGAGAGGGAGCGCCGTTCGAGGAGCCCCGCCCAGCGCCATACGTCCCCTCGCTTCAATGTTGTGTGGTTTCCTTTCCGCGTAACCTGGCGGTGTTGACGGCTGCTGCTGGAAACTAATAGTTCCAGTCGGCTGCTTCTCGCACCGCGGCGCGGTCTATTGCATCTGCGTTGTAAGCGCTGACGCGATCTATTTGCATTGATACTATAGTTACTTCGCTTATGTCGTTTTTCCATCAAATCAAAATTAAACTAAAAGGAAAAGCCGGCAAGCCCTCAATGCAGCCGATTGGGACGTCATGTAGTACACTCAGTATACGCTTTCAGATAACGAACTGGCCAAGGCGGCCTGCCTCAAGGCGAAATAAAATCCTGTGCAGAGAAAATGCGATGCGAAAGAAAAAAAAACGCGATTATTTTTAAGCGGCCGCTGTGAACGGGAGGAAACGAGATAAAATGCCCTTCGACCTTCGGACGGCTGCAGCCGGCCTGCCCGTGGGCGAGAGCGAGGAATCAGACAATCACACGTGTCGGAATACAAGCGAGGTTTGAAAAAGTGTCGCGACGTATGCGTGCGCAAAGGGGGAAAAAAAGCAAACGCGAAAGAAACGCGAGTCGTTTTAGGCTGGCCCCAGCAGCATGCGGAATGCCTAAGCAAAGCCGTCATGGGAATACCTCGGCCTTGTGAACGTCGCTTCTGAACTGCCCAGCTGTGTCAGCCGTATGTGCGCCTTTTGTGCCTGCTCTCGCCGCTGGACGTGAAATGCGTGGTTTGACGACAGTGCAATATGCCTTATTACCGTGGGTTTTACTGTGGGTGGGATATGGTGCGACAATGTCCCAGCGACTCAAGCGAGCCTGCCGCTGTGTATACTACTACCAAACAGATGATGGGCATGCTGCGCTCACGGTACCATTGGGAACACAATGGTAAGTATGTGGCGAAGCAATTGGTACTGTTTAACGGTTGCGCTCTCCAGCGGCTCTGAGTGGGTCGTCCTCTTCTGAACGCCACTCGTGCTCGGAGCCCGTGCTTTTGCCTTGACTTTCGCCATAGCGCATTGTCGCCGAGTGCCGCCCAATAAACAGCTTAACAAATTGGTGGAGGTGCTTATGTTTCCTCTGTTCGTGCGTCCTTATCGTCGCGTGAAAAGTGCAATGAAAAATCGAAAAAGAAAGAAAGAAAAGTCATTAAGCTCACATAGCGACGACGTGTAATGCGTGTTTAGAAACTCCTGTGAATATAGCACATGCTTCACACGGCCAGCCAATCGATGCACGAGAGCGCCTTGAAAAAAGATGTTCGTACAACATAATTTCCTTCCTTGCAATAAAGCATAAATGAAGCAGAGTGTTTTCAAAGAGTATATACTAAAGCAAAAAAAAAAAAGCCGCTATTATCACACCATTATGTAATAAAATGTGCACTGAGGCCAAATTTGTTTTCTGTTTATGCTGTATTCATGCTTGATTTGCTTGTCTTGATCCTCTGTCTCGATGTCAATTTGTGCGCGTTGACATGTGGCATAATCGTCACATAATTATGACCATAAGATGAAACATAATTATGGCCATATGATGTGACAGACATCCGCAAAGTGACAGTGTGTGTTGTGAAGAACATGCATTTTATGGTATTGTCACTTCATTAGTCACATATCAGCACTGGAACTTGCCAGGGTTACACATGCATATTTATAGCCTTCAGGAGATGTATTAGTTATGCAAGGCTATTTTAATTACATTGATATATAAGTCAGCTGAAAGTCACTTGAACCTGCTGAACCACCTTGTTGAATCACCTTGTTGAATCACCGTGTTTCTTCCCTCTCGTTATTTTGTTTTGAATTATGTTGCCATAGTGTTTATCATCTGTACACAGTATTCTCACTGCTGACACAATTTGTCTTCTTCTGTCCTCATTACAAGTATGCTGTTAATTTTGTGCCATGAATCAATACCAAAGTTGCCCAATATTCAGTCCTAAACAGAGCAGCTGCAGTTGATCAAGAACCTAGTGTCCAACGTGTTTAAATACAAAAAGTGAACCTCACTAAAATTCATGCCCCTTTACACTATAATGCTAACATGATTGACATTGAAATCTACCCGAATGGTGGTACACAGGACAAGAGTAACACTTCTGGTGTTGTTTCGCATTTCTTTACCTTCGTGTATTTTTCACCCTGTGTACTTGAAAAGCTGACAAGGAACTACACAGCAGCCTCACAATTTTCCATTTGTTTCAGGTTTTATTAAAAGGTCTGCAATAAGTATAGTGAAGTGCGAGTCCTTGGCGAGAAATTCATTTTTATGGACACAGAAAGCTTAATGAACTTCTTTTTTGTATCATTTTCAGGAAGACATTTCTGGCAAAGCAGCAAGTGTTGCTCGCCCACTGCTTGTGTACGAGACAGTGTATTGTGGGAACACTCCACTGTGCCTCACTGTACACTATCTCGAACATTTCTTACATCTTACAGCATTTGGACAAATACTGGGATTGATGCAGAGTGTTATGCATGATACTGCGTGCAACCTTTCCAGTAGCATGTGCATTTGAAAATTTCACACTGTTCAAAATGACACTTAATGGAACCGGCTTTATTCAGCAAATTTTATCCTAAAATGGACAGTTGGGCAAGTTGATGCGTATTCATAGTTAAAGAAAGTGCGGGAAAAACCCCCACAGCACAGAGAAATGAGAATGAAAGGCACAGGATGATGCGCTACTAGCAACTGAAGTTTAATGCAAACCACAAAAAGATATACACACAGTATGAAAAAACTACAAAATTAAAGAATCACACAGTCGCAGAAAGAGTAAAAACATGTCTAAAAAAGCCAAGCACTTGTTAAACTTCAGTTGCTAGTACTGCGTCATCCTGTCCCCTTCATTTCTACGTGTGTTTTGGTTTTGTTTTCCCGCTTTCTTTTACTGTGAACTTAAGTCCTGACTGCTTTACAACCTCTATAAGTGCGTGGTCAAATTTTATTCAACCTCATGGCATATCAAGTCCTAGGATCCAATGTGCCAAGCCATCAGCCACTATTTATAGGAAAGTTTTCATTTTGGGCACATAATTGCCGAACTTCAAGTTGATCTCGAAGCCATAATGCTGGGCTTAATTTTCAATGTGGTAATTATGCATAAGCCATGAAGTGAGGAATTAAATATGAAGTTGCAGATGGCACTAGCTGGCATGGGTATATTGTAAACATAGATGTACTAATTATGCATAATAGAAGTATTGGTACATTGTAGTCATGTGATAACGCCGACAAGTTCCTAAGCATAATTCCAGAAATTTACGTTAGTTTTCAGATATCTGTGAGCAAATATGTGCATCTATATATGAAGGCCGCGTTGTCATTTTGTGGGCATTGCTGAATGCTTTTATAAATTGGGGTAAGTGAATCTACAATCAATTTTAGACTTTTCTGCAGGAAACTCAACTGTATGATCATGTGCGGCATGTTTTGATGCCATAGTGCAAACTAATGCAATAAAATACTAGAACATGCCTATCTGCATGGTTGCGTATTTCTCAAAAGTAAAGCTAGCCTTACTGTACTATTTTAGTTGCCTTCATGTGTAGGCTGACACCAAGTTCCTTGTGCATCCCATTTCTTTGGATTGTGCTTAGATACTGTCACAGTGAAGTGCACATATCAATAGGCATCATGAGGAGGTTTTACACACTACTTTCATCTTGCTTTACTGCTGTGAATTATATATAGTGCTTGGGCTGCACTGTATATGTTGTTCCATGTGTTCAGTATTGGGTGCAGGTTCTGTGCACAAAAATGGAAATATGCATATACTTACACTGACATGCAGCTCGCGGCAGAAATTACTAAAATTGCCCCACAGCATACGCCCATGGAATGCAGATACGTTCGGCCAAGTGAAGATACCTCTGTCACGCTGGTATCCACGAATTTCGGGCAAGCGAAGCATTCTCGATATATGGAGAAGCACCCAAGAGGGCACACGTTTATCATTTTTATAATGGCACGACACGACGAACCGAAGAATTCGGAGCCGAAGGTGTTCACTTCGGCCAGCATGACGCCCCACAAATTATGTAGCTTAAACACTTGTTCTTTGAAGACGACTGTAAGCAAAAGTACTCTCAGTGAGTTGACAGTGGAATTCAGGTTGTATTATTTCAACCTTACCGCTGAATCCATCTTCGGGATATCTTTGACGTGAAGTGTATTATCCAAAGGTTAAATGATCGTGCGCATTCTCTGTCAATAGAATAATAGTGTTAAAACCCTCAGCTATAATCCAACCCTCATTGTTCACGAGGGACTGCTCTCGGCCTGTTAATTAAGAACTTGCTTGCAACTCAGTCTGTGCACGCACTGATCAAGTCAGCACGACATCCGTGGCATTAGAACTCAACGCCACACACAACTTTTGTAAGATTTGAGGCCAGTTATGGTATTCAAAACTAATCGAAACAAGCGAGGCACAAGAGGCTGCGATACTGAAAAGGCAGTGTGGCCAAATTTAGGTTACGCTCGAAGGTGGGCGGGCGCTGAGTTCAGCAGAGGACAGTTGGCCTCTACCGAAAGTGGGTCATCTCTTTGAAAACTCGCAACAAAGTTTTTACATATTTCAGCCTGTTTATTTAACTACAACAACTATTGTACACAGTGTCAACGGGAACAAGCGCATCTGATCCAAACACTGCTTTTGATTTATGTCGGCTATTGGCCAATAAGCATGTTATGTCTCTTGCGACGTGAACAGGCAAATCCAAGACGTCAATGGGCAGACGCCCGCCCACTGACGAGAGTGAGAACCGGCCTCTGTTTGAAAAGAAGGTGCCTGAGGAAACGGCAACTTCGCGCTCCGCTTGTGGCCTTTACGCGGCGCGCACGACTGTAATATTTGGCAGAACAGTTCATAGCTGTGTCGGCTTTCCGCAGGATGTGTTTTTTCAACAAGCCCAAGGGGTGCTTCATGACCCCTTTAAAACACAGTTGCTGTAGAGTGCACAGAGTCCCTTACAAGTCATCTTCTTTCCTTCTACACTGCAATGTGTGTTTTTTTACAACACATCACTAGTAATGGCGCAGGAACCAAATGGCACAACACCTCTGCATCATTTGTGTGTTGTGTGTGCTTGTGGGGGTGGGGGGGGGGGGGAGGGGAGGGTTCAGAACACCCCCCCCCCCATTAGTACCGTATTTTCTGGTGTATAATATGCACCTTTCTTCCGATATTTTTGCTCGTGCATCTCATACAAAGGTGCGCCTTGTATACGCAAAAAGTCGTGATTCTGTGAGACCAATATGTCCTTATTTTTTATTCTAAAAAATTTACTCCAACTTAACGCAACAAAAATATAGCCAAATTACATAGATGTTTTACCACCTATGCAGGTGGCATGCTCAGTATACACTGGCATGGCACTACCTGAGTGGAGGTCGCCCAGTCCACTGTTAGTCCCATATGTCTCTGTAAATGTCCGGTAGGGGGCCGCAGTTGTTATTGCAAGCCGATCTGCCGCGACGGATGAACCAAAATTCCAGGAGTATTCTTTGCCCCCACCTTTGTTCCCGAGCCAGCATCGTCGTACTGTTGAAGTCGAAGGTATGCCCTGTTGTCTAGCAGTGTTCGACGAGCTCTGTCTTGGAACGCGTGGCATGGGTGGAATTCGTGACGTTTCCTTTGTGTTCTTTGAGCCCCATTGATCGTTTCCTGCCTGTTTCGCCGATGTAAGTAGCGTCACAATCTCTGCATTGTACGTTGTAGACGACCCTGCTTTCATCGTTCGCAGATGTGTGGTCTTTAGGCTTAGCGAACACGTGTTCCAAGGTGCAATGAGGCCTAAAACAGTTTCTATGCCCAGTGGCCACAAGGCTCTCTGAACAGAGTCGGGTATACCTTGAACGTAAGAAACAGACACAATGGACGTCGTCTTTTCTCGTGGTGCGCTCCTTGTTCCTCTTCGCATGCGCTTCTGGGTGTCGTTAATAAACGTCCTGGGTTAATGCCATCATTCAGTGCACCAACCACGTTTTCCAATTCATGTGGCCACACCTGCTGATTAAAGCACACCGCATCACAACGTGACAAGAAGGTCCTCACGACGGACCGTTTGTGTTCGGTCGGGTGATGAGATTCAAAGGACAAAAAACTTCCCGTGTCACATTGCTTCCGGTACACTGTCATTTCCACCCTGCCATTATCAGCCCTACGTACAAGCACATCCAAAAAAAAGGCAAGACATTGTCTTTCTCTGTTTTGCACGTGAAATGAACGGCGCAGTGTATGCTGTTTGATTATGATGATGATATATAATGTTTATTGGCGAAAGGGCCGTGTGATGGCCAAAGAGCACCACGACAAGATAGCGAAAGTGAACAATGGTTGTGTTAAGTGGCTGTATAGGGGCCTAACATTCCTCGCGCTAAAGGCGGGTAAAACATATAGGTAATAAAGTCATGGGAGTGATGTGAAACATATGCATAGAGAATGAATGACAAATGGTCGTCATGATAAAAGAATTAGGATATGGTGTGAGCACGAATACCTCCTCAAGGCCTTTGAGGCCAAAGGCGGGGAGAGGCAGGTGCTTCTCTAATGTATCTCCCGTAGCAACAACCTCTTTTCAGAGGTCGTGCTACGGACTGCCTGGGTGTGTGATGTCAAAGCTATGGACTTCTTTTAAAAACGCGAACAGTGACTGGTGTTTAAAAACCGGTTCCCTACCGATGAACATTGATGGGTGAAGTGGTAATTGTTGTCGGCAGGGTAGTAAAAAGTACTCTTTTTTTAAGCATGTCCAGTTCATTACAATGGATTAAAATGTGAAGCACTCACCGTGCTTCACCACATCTCTCACACAAAGGTGGATCGCCGCAAGACAAAAGATATGAGTGTGTACTGTATGTGTGTTCTGTTCTTAGCCTGGTAAGTGTAACTTCTGTGTGGCGTGACTTTGATGTCGGCGGCCAATTACCAAAATGCGGTTTGATAACGTGTAGCTTATTTTGTGTATGCCTATCCCATGTGCTTTGCCAAAAGGCCCTGAGCTTTTTTTTGAGGAAAGGTTTCAGGTCTAGTGCAGGGATATTCATGGATGTATTTTGACTCTTTTTCGTGGGCGGATGCAGCTAGCTGGTCCACCAACACGTTTCCTTGTATCTCGCGGTGCCCTGGCACACAGCACACTACGACATGTTGTTTATGTGAGTAGATCCTGCATAAAAGAGAGTATAGCAACACGAGGACAGGGAGTTGAAAATAGAATAGTGGGGCATAGTCTTGGGGGTAGGGGCAGGGAGGAAATGAAAAGGAGAACGAAGAGGGGATTCGGAGCTAGCCTTCGTGAAGTAAAGACGTATTCCTGATCTACGACCACGGGTCCTCGTTATTTACATTTTTTGGTGCCGTGAAACCTGAGAACTGGTCAGTGCTGGACAACGATGTCTTCGACCGAGCGTCTTCGGAAGGTGCGTGGAAATGTCAGGGCCAGTGTCTCCCAGAATATTACGCTACTGACAGGACTGCTGCAGAACCCTGACACCAAGGCGCGCGAGGTCAACAGGCAAGTCGCCGTTTTGAAGGCTATGGAAACTGAGCTCCGCCAGCTAGACAAGGACGTTCTCGACCTCACGGAAGATGAAGCTATTGAAGCCGAAGTCGAGGGTGCAACGGACTACCACGATAAGAGTCTGTACGCGATAGCTGACGCACAGTTCTTCTTGTCTCAGCGAGAACGGTCGACTCATCTCAGCGAACCATCTAGGAGTGGACCCAATGGCGACCGGGTAGCAGCCACCCAGAGCAACATCGGATCTGCTGAGGCGCCGCAAGGACCAGTCAGTATGCCACGTTACCGGTCTGTCGCACTTCTGACGCTTCAAGTCCCGACGTATGCCGGTGATTTACGTCAGTGGCGAGAATTCTGGGACCACTACAGCGCCACCATTCACAAGAATAGCGAGTTGCCACCGATCGAGAAATTCAAGTATTTACTGACATACCTGACGGGAGCAGCCAAGCGAGCGATCAAAGGCATCAGGCTGGCCGACAACAACTACGACATTGCTGTGAAGACATTGAAAGAGCGCTTCGGTCGACAAGAACTTCTGGTGAACGAGCACATCGAGCAGCTTCTTGCACTGTCCCCGGTAAGGAGTTCCAAGGAAGTGGAGAAGCTTCGGATGTTGCATGACGCCGTGCGTTTCCACGTAAGTGCGCTCGAAGGCCTGGGTGTACCACCTGATCAGTACACTGTGGTGCTTAATCGCGTCCTGATGAGGTGCTTGCCAGAAGACTTGGCTATATTGTACCGACAAAAGAAGAAAGAGGAGAGCACCCAGGATGGTGATGCATCAGCTCAGCACACAACCCCTGAAGCAAGAATGCACAAGGCGACTGACATTTTGTCTTTTTTGAAAATCCAGGTCGAAGTGCGCGAAGAAGGAAAGCAAGCAGCGCCGTCGTCGCATCCTTGCCACTCGACCATGGTACCTGATGACATGAATTCGCTGACAAGATCTGTACATGCCATTCCATCAGCATCTGCGCTGGTTGCGACGGAGCCCCTACAGCAGCGCACTCTGTCTTGCGTACTGTGCAACAGCAGAGCTCACAGCCTCACAGAATGCACTGCCGAAATGTCTGTCGAAGAGAAAAAAGCCAGGCTGCGCAACTCTCGTTGCTGCTACAGGTGCGGAACACGCAATCACGTCGCGCAATTTTGCTGAGTTTCCCGGAATCTCACGTGTAACAAGTGCCGACGCCGACACCTAACGGTCCTCTGCGAATTGTCATGCGCTGTCGCAATGACCGCTTCTCCAAGAACGACTGAGCAGCTGGTTACGTCTGGCACTACTCCACCAACAGTAACCACGGCCTCAACTGGCGAAATGGGAGCCAAGTCAGTGCTGCTTCAGACAGGTCGTGTTTGGGCGGACAGCAGACCACGACGACTCCTGGTGCGTGTGATGCTGGACAACGGCAGCCAGCGTTCGTTTATCTGCACCGACGTTGCAAAGAGATTGCGGTGTAGAGCCCTTGGCATCAAAGAGCTATCATTGGTGACGTTCGGAAATGCAAAGCTGCGGCATCAATTGCGCTGTCCACGCGTTTCTGTCACGTTGTGTGGACGATTCAACGACAGCACCGTTACATTGGAAGCAGCGAAGTGACTTATATAACGTTCGTGCCCTCCCCCTCAGAGGATGTTGAAAATAGAATAGTGGGGCATAGTCTTGGGGGTAGGGGCAGGGAGGAAACGAAAAGGAGAACGAAGAGGGGATTCGGAGCTAGCCTTCGTGAAGTAAAGCCGTGTTCCTGATCTACGACCACGGGTCCTCGTTATTTACACAGGGTTTTTGTGTTTTTTTTCAGTTTTTAAAGCATTTCCCACGCTTAGGGAATCTGTGTATATTAGAGCACTGCACGGGCCAGATTTTACGGCCCGGGCCCGGCCCGGGCCCGCTTTATGAAGCCCGAGCCCAGCCCGGGCCCGTGGTTCCAAGCGCGGGCCCGGCCCGGGCCCGGGCGTACATGACAGAACCCAGCGCGAGCCCGGCCCGGGCCCGTCGTTCCAAGCCCGGGCCCGGCCCGGTCCCAGGCGTTCATTACCAAACTAATCCAGGGCGCGCTTCATGACCAGGCCCGACCCGGGCCCGCTAGAGGATATTAGTTGATGATGATTATTAATGATGCCGTGCGCTTTGTAGCGGGCGATCGGACAGAAAATCCGCTGTGTACATGCATCGAAATGTTGCTTTGCCCACGGTGGTAGCTCAGCGGTTAAGCTGTTTCGCTGTTATGTCCAAGGACGCGAGTGCGATTCCCGCAGCCACGGCGGCCGCAATTTGGTGGGGGCGAAATGCAAGAACACCCGTGTATATACTTATCTTTAGGTGCACGTTAGAGAACTCAAGGTTGTCGAAATTGATCCTCGTAATCATATCGTGGTTTTGGCACGTAATACCAAGGAATATAAATGAAATGTATTGTATGTGTCAACCTCGAATAAAAGACCAAAATCTTTATGCCTCCCATGGGAACAACCGTGATCTGGACCATTGTTAGTGCTGTTGATATATATATATATATACGTGTAACTTCAGCTTGGCACAGTATACCTTAGACCATGGAATGCATAACATTCGCGTGTGCTCGAAGGCCCGACTTACGCCTTTTAATGAGCAGGTCCGAGTCCGGCCCGCAGCCTCAAGCCCGGGCCCGGCCCAGGCCCGCGGCTTCAAGCCCGGGCCCGGCCCGGGCCCACACTTTCAAGCCCGAGCCCAGCCCGGGCCCGCCGGAAAACGCTTCGGATGGCCCGGCCCGGCCCGCGGGCCGGGCCGGGCCCGGGCTTTCGGGCTGGCCCGGGCCCGTGCAGTGCTCTAGTGTATATCACTGCCTTTTGTAGTTTTAATTGTTTTATGTGTTTAACGGCCGCAAGTATGGCGTAAGCTTCCGCTGTGAAGATACTTGAATTAGGGTGCAGAATACCAGAATCGGAAAAAGATGGACCAACGGCTGCGTAAGACACGAAGTATCGGACTTTGAGACGTCTATAAAGAATTCTGGACAAGTGTATTTGTGCTGGAGTTCGAAGAAATGTGTACGGATATGCGCAAGTGGCGCGTACTTGGATACTTCCAGGAAAGAAACATCACAATCTATAAGCTGCCACTGTCATGGTGGGAGATGTGGAGCAGGAGCCATTAGACAGTGTTCGAGAAGTGGCACACCCGTTTCTTCAGCTAGGCCACTCACACGAAGTGAGTAGGGCTGTCTCATCGAAGGTAGGTTGTGAAAAAGTTCAGAACTGGACAAATCATTTTATTGTAGTGTGTGAGAGATTTTCAGCGTTTGCGTTCACCTTGAGGAAATATACAAAAGATCGGTAAGATCTCTGGAGGTGCAACGACCACTCATTCGATTCAACGTAAAGGCTTTCTACAGGGCTAGTACAAAAGGCACCCGTAGAAAGACGAATGCCCAAATGGTGGACTAGGTCAAGCATCTTCAAGGTGTCGCAGAGTGATAGATTATCGCCTTGTAATCTAGGCGCGTGCATACAAGGCTTTTATAAAGGTTCATCAGGCACTTCCTGTCACTACCCCACATAGTGTGCGACAACACTTTTAGAATATTCATAGTTTTTATGCACTTGTTTTTTATGTAGTTAATGTGGTGGTATAAACGTAAGTTTTGTGTCTAGAATTAGCCCTAGGAACTTGTGCTCCGTTTTTACTGACAGACGCTGACCATGTAGGTCAATGTCTGGATCGGGATGAAGGCCTCTCTTTCTGGAGAATAGGACGCAAGTGCTTTTTTGTGCATTCAGTGTAAACCCATTCTCGTCTGCCCATTTAGAGACCTTGTTCAAGCCCAGCTGGACCTGCTGCTCAAACATTGAAAGGTTGCCTGATTTATAACCGATCTGCACGTCGTCCACATATGTGCAATAAAACATGTTCCGCGGAATGCACAGACATAGCGAATTCATTTTTTATAATATGAAGTGTGCAACTCAGGACACCACCTAGCAGCACTCCAGTTTCCTGGACAAATATTCTGGACAAGACATTACCCACTCGAACACGGAACGTGTGATTGGACAAATAGCTTTCGATTACAGTCAGCATCTTTCCTCGGACACGTAAGTGTGAGAGGTCTTGCAGTATGCCAAAGTGCCATGTGGCGTCGTAAGCCTTTTCCATATCGAGGAACACCAAAAGAAAGAATTGATTGTGGACACAAGCGTCGCGAATTTGTGCCTCAATACGGATAAGGTGGTCAGAGGGAGATCTACCCTCTCGAAAACCGCACTGGTATGGGTCATGTGATTTGTTTCCTTCGAGGAAATGTATAAGTCGGCGGTTTATCATCTTTTCAAAAAAGTTTACACGGGCAGCTTGTTAGTGTAATGGGCCTGTAGCTCGTAACGGAGGATGGGTCCTTGCCCTGTTTTAGGATCGGGGCTTGCTTCCAGGCCAAGGGGATCTCGCCGGAAAATCAAGCAGCATTATACAGGGAAAGGAGGGCTTTTTGTGTTTCAGATGGCAGGTGTTTCAACATTTCATATACAACACGGTCGGAGCCTGGGGCGGAATTATTGCAGCAGTTAAGCAATGCTTGTAGCTCAGCAATGTAGAAAGGCTCATTGTATGCTTCGTGTTTTGTGGATTTGCGCTCTAGTTTCTGTTTTTCGATTCTTGTTTTGTATCTTTGGAAAGCTTCACTGTAGTGCGACGAGCTCGACACCTGTTCGAAGTGTGCACCTAGGAAGTTCGCCTGGTCTTCCAAGCTGTCACCTTGTGTGTTTACTAGAGGAAGTGAATGTGCTTGTCGGCCTGCTACCCTGCTAACCATGTTCCAGACTTTGGCCTCCTGTGTATATGAATTAATGCCCGATAAAAACTACCAACTTTTTCTTCTTGCCTGTCGGCGCGTTCTCCTGCCTTGGGACTTTATGTTCTTAAAGCTGTCCAGATTCTCGGCTGTAGGAGATTCCCGAAGCAGCCTCCATGCTTTATTTCGTTTTTTGCGTGCATTTCTACACTCGGTGTTCCACCACGGCACACGTCTTTTGCCGGGCAGTCCAGATGTTTGTGGGATACATTTAATTGCAACATCAATCAAAAAAGCAGTAAAGTATTCTACAGCTTCATCCATGCTTAAAGCACACATGTCGGTCCAACTTAAGAGAGCCATTTTACGAAACTGTTCCCTATTTGCTTTGTCGATTTGCCATTTGGGAACCTGTGGAGGACATTCATTCACTATTGGTGTGCTCAGAACTATTGGAAAGTGGTCGCTTCCATAAGGGTTTTTAACGACTTTCCATTTGAGTAGAGGTACAAGTGATGGAGATGTAATGGTGAGATCTGTGGACGAGTAGGTATTGTAAGCGAGGTTATAATATGTTAGCTCTTTCTGATTCAAGAGGCATGTGCCAGAAGAGAAAAGGAATTGTTCGATTGGTCGTCCTTGCGCATCACAGCGAGAGTAACCCCATAGTCTGCTATGTGCATTGAAGTCCCCAACGACCAGATAAGGTTCTGGTAGCTCATCCATTAAGGACTGGAATTCATGTTTTTGCAGGTGGTAGTGTGTGGAGGTTTGTAAAGAGAGCAAATGGTGACAAGTTTGTTCAAAAGAACCACTCGAACAGCCACTGCCTCAAGGGACGTTTGGAGAGGTAAGTGTGTACATCCTATTCCTTGACCAACTACAATGCAACACCACCGGATGACGCCATGGCGTCATCCCGGTTCTTTCGGAAAATGATGTAACTGCGTAGAAAGTTTGTGTGTTTGGATATTAAGTGTGTTTCTTGTACACACAGCACTTTTGGTGAATGTTTGTGTAAAAGTTCTTGGATATCGTCGAGGTTTTTAAGCAGTCCTCTGACGTTCCATTGTATAATTTGTGTTTCTATATTTGAAGAAAAGTAGTGCTGTGTGTACGAAAGGAAGTGGCTGTTGTTTTAGAAGTAAGTTGGAGCTCAAGTAACAGGGCCATCCTCGGGCCCCGTTATCGGCTTTTTCGTTTTCTTTGCGCGCTCCAAGTAGCTACGCCGCTCTTTTGGTACCAGGGGTACCGGAGTTGTGTCTATTGCCTCGTTTGAGACACTGGATGCCTGCATGTGCGAGCTGGTTCGTTTTTCCGACCTCGCCTGGCGAGGCGCGGTCGTTTGACCCGACGACCCTGGAGTCGCCGAGGTCAGTGGCTTGGTAGGTGGAGCAGTCTTGACTGCTGCCACCACGGGGGCAGCCGCCACGGCCGGTGGCTCACTTTGAGTGGGCCGAGACAGTGGCGGTGGCCGATGCAGCGCTGCCCCCTGACGCACCGCATCAGCATACGTTGAACCATGAAAGGCCGAACACCTTCTTCGCGCTTCTTTAAATGAAATGTTTTCATGGACCTTCATGATATGATGTCTTTTTCCTTTTTCCAGTTTCGGCATGATCGTGAATACGCAGCGTGGTCACCGTCGCAGTTCACACAGTGTGGAGTTTTATTGCAGGTGTCCGAGGCATGGCCTTGGACACCGCATTTTGCGCAGGTAGGTCGACCACGGCAGCTCTGAGAGCCATGGCCAAATCTTTGGCACTGAAAGCATCGGCGAGGGTTTGGGATGTACGGTCTGATGGTCGTCTTTGTGTATCCAGTTTCTATGTTTTGTGGTAGTTCGCTTGTGACAAAGGTAAGTATCAAGTGTTTTGTGGGGATTTCCTGGTTGTTCCTTCGGATGACAATTCGCTTTACATTGGTCACGTTCTGGTCCTTCCAACCTTCGAGGAGTTCGGTCTCAGTAAGGTCAAGGAGATCTGCGTCCGAGACGACTCTGTGGGCAGAGTTCATGGATCGGTGTGGTGTTACGGTAATAGGAATGTCGCCAAAAGTTTGGAGGTACTTCAGTTTGTCAAATTGTATTTTGTCACGGAGTTCGATAAGGAGGTCTCCACTAGCCATTTTAGTTACCTTATAGCCAGCACCTAAGCTGTCTGTTAGTGTTCTGGATACAACGAAAAGGGACACGGTCCTAGCTGGTTTGTCAGACTTCTCACTGTGTACAACATGATAGTGGGGGAATACTTCTTTTGGTCGGCTGAAAAAGCTGAGTTCTTCGGTGCGTACGCGCTTTGAAGCGGCACGATCATTTAGTAATGGAAACGCTCTATGCACGATAGTGGAATATGATTCAGAAGCGATGGCGGCCACCCACCACGGAGCCCAACATGGGGACGCTACAAGATTCATGGTGCTGAAAACATGCAGACGCCAGTCGTACAGCGCTACTATAACCCAATGCACATAGACCAAAGTTGGCTATTTGCACAAGGTTAACCCAAGCCACCTATGAAAATTGGGAAGTAACTGAAGGGAATAGGAGACAGGACAGCGCCGAAAGAAGATAGGAAAGTGAAAGATCAGAGAGGGGGATAGGAGAAGGTGACCACCGATTTCCCTTGGGTGGGTCAGCCCAGGGGTGCCGTCTACGTGAAGCAGGGGCCAAAGGGCTGTGTTGCCTCTGCCGGGGGGCCTTAAAGGTCCAAACACCCAGCGTCGGCTCAACCCCCAGGATCCCCTTTTCCCCGGACACGGCAAAGCCACGCACGTGGCGTGGGAGGGTGTCGAAACTCCCCCTTTAGCTCGGGTCCGTGGTGTCGCTACACACCAAACGCCTGTTTGCGCAGACGCCCCTACGGGGGGTGTATGCTGTTTAGCACCTCGTGGAAAGCCTCCAGATTTGCCCTTTTCAGGATAACAAACGTGTCATCCACATACCTACAGTACATTTTCACCTGAAAGGGCAGTGAGTCCAGCACAAACGTTTCGACGTGCTCCATCACTACGTTTGCCACGGTAACGGAAAAAGGCCATCCCATAGGGAACCCTTCAATTTGATGGTAAATTGCGTTGGCGAAACTGAAATAGGTTCGCTTCAAGCAAAACCGCAGCAAACTTATGATCTCCTCCACCGACATGGATGTACGACTTTCTAAATTCCGATCTTCTTCCAAACAAGCCTCCGCCACTTCAATGGCCAAGACGACAGGGACATTTAAAAACAAGGAAACAACATCAAAATACATCATCACATCGTCATCATCAAGATGCTACATGCACACATCAGTTACAAGTAGATGAGAGTTCTTAACTGACCTGGTATTGTCCTCGGTTAGCGGCCTCAGCAATCCAACCAAACATCTTCAACAAGTTGTAAGTTGGTGACCCAATAAACAACACGATAGGACGGAGAGGACAACCGTCTTTGTGCACCTTGGGCAGCCCATAGATCGTTACAGTGGCCCCATCCGAAGAAAATAGTCAGTGTACAACGTTTGATCGATGCTTCCTTTGTTGCGCAGTGCCCGTAATTGTTCAACCAGCTGTTCTGGCTTCGCTGTCGGATCAGGGTTCAGCTTCACAAAGTGCAAGGGATCGTTCAAGATGTTGTACATTTTCTCTTCATAACCCCCTCGGTCTAGCAACACCGTGCCTTTGCCCTTGTCAGCAGAAAGGATGACGATGGAGTTATCAGACTTGAGGTCACCGAGCGCAGCACGTTCCCCAGTGGTAAGGTTCGTGTGAGAGCTTTTGGCATTCGCCAGGACACCCACAATTCGGTTATGAGCCAAGTTCACGCCAGTTGTGTCCTGAATGTGCCGCAACTTCTCCTCCACCTTCTCGATGATGTCACGTTTCGGCACTCTCCGAGGGGCCATCGCGAAGTTCAGGCCTTTTGATAGTAGACTGATGTGGTTGTCCGACAGATGTCTTTAGGAAAGGTTATGCAAATAATATCTGGGGTTTAACGTCCCAAAACCACCATATGATTATGAGAGACGCCGTAGTGGAGGGCTCCGGAAATTTAGACCACCTGGGGTTCTTTAACGTGCACCTAAATCTAAGTACACGGGCCTCAAACATTTTCGCCTCCACCGAAAATGCAGCCGCCGCGGCCGGGATTCGATCCCGCGACCTTCGGGTCAGCAGTCGAGCGCCATAACCACTAGACCACCGTGGCGGGGCAGGAAAGGTTATGCAAAGATTTGAAACTGTTACGTTCCGGCTGACAATGATGTAACAATCGGGCAAGCTTCTAGCGATGGACTTCAGTGCATTTGCCCCTTTCCAAATCTTCAGCTTGTTTGTGTGCCTTGATAATGTCATGGAAGTCATTGGGATGGAGCTTTGAGCGCAGACAGGTTTCCACCGAATACATGCGACGTCTTACTTGCTGTATTTGTTGCCTGTTGTCCTGGATTCGGGCTTTCAGGCAGTTGCGGCTCAAGTCCCGTGCGAGCTTGTGGCCATACGGGGTGTTCACGAGAGATTTCAGAATCATGAACTCGCCTATGTGACTTATGCAGGGATGCAACAGCCGAAATAGGATTTGGAGCAATTTTTGGAGCAGCAAAGTGTTGCTTTTGGAGCATAAAAATCCAAATTTGGAGCAGGTTACAAAAAAAAAACTGAATTTTTTAGCCCGAAATCCCAAATTTGGAACAGTATAACAAAGAAGGCTTACTTTTAGAAAAGGAAACAAAAATATGTAAAAACCATTCAACATCAGCTAGTTCATGCACAGTGCACATGAACACTACTATTTCAATAAAATCAGTGTGTTGAGCCACCCCACAGTGCGAACAATGACTAAGTCCACATTAGCATTTGCAGGACCTGTAAAATAATTCGACAGGCCCTGCAAATGCTAATGTGGACCTGCGAACCTGGCAACCTGGAAATTTGGGAGATTTGTAAAGCAGAAGCAAGTGGGGGTAGCGAAAAAAGAAAACTGGCATATGCTTTTGTCTATTGTTCCTCAAGGCCGCAGGAATGCCATACACAGCAGCTCCAAATGATTGCCAATAATTTTTTAGACGTCAGCGATCATACTAGTACTCGTAAATACACGGCGCGTGCACGAATGAGTAATTAAGGAACAAAATGTGCCGTGTCCCTGACAGCTATTACCAAACAGCCCCTTCTAAATCTCAGAATGCTTTTCCGTAGGACACCAATGTATTGTGGCAAAAGTGGCTTAAAAATGTTCTGCACGCAATAAAACAAGCATCAGGAAATTTGAGAACTACTGTCCTTTTCTACTGCGATAGCAACTATATGGACACTCTCGACGAGTTTTTGCCGTCATCTCCCGTATAAAGTCCAAATTGATAACATATCCCTGTGCATAGTATGTTCTACCGTGGGTAAAAGCGTGTGAGTGCGTGCGACGAACTCGGCTGAAGCAGATATCAAACGAGCCAGCCCACCTCCGTCGCTCGGAGGGCACATGCGGTAACACCACTCCGCTCGGGAAGCCTGCCATTGAAGCATAGAGCAAACGCCCCGCCCGTCTTGAACAAGCATGAAAAGACGCGAGAGGGGGCGGGGGGGGGGGGGGGTGGCTGTTGCTCAAGTAGCAACTTTGAACTTTGATTCTAAGGCCGCTGGCGCGCGCACTATCTCAGCAGCCATCAACGGGCGGCTCGTATATCCTGCTACGTGCTGCATTCTCAATGAGAAGACACTGTGCAGAAAGAGCGTCTTTCCCTGGAGCGGCCGTATTCCCTTACACCAACGTTTTGTAGTTACGTGAGATCGGATACAAAAGAGGTTGCTGCCAGCGTCACTTCGTATAACATTACAATTTGTTGCTATAACATTCATTGCCTCGTCCTTGCGGTGGAACTGACCTTTCTTTTTTCCTTTCGCGAGGGGTTAGGGTTAGAGTCTGTATTGGATGATGATGCCCACACTGCAGATGACCAACGCGGCCTCCATTTCTCGCTCAAATTTGCGCAACTGAGAAAATTTTAAGCTGGTCGGGCATTTTGGCGCAATTTTAACAAATTGCACAGTTTTGGCTCAGCTTGGCGCAAAAAATAAGGAATTGTATCAAATTGGCGCAATTGGCACAGGTCTTGCATCCCTGCTTATGAGACGGTGGTTGTCGAGGTGTTTGAATTACCGCTTGCCGACGCTGACGTTTACGTTCGGCTTCCCGAGCCTTCCTCTGCTCCGCGGCGGTGGCGCGGCCGCTGCAACTAGCGCCTACGTTTACGTTGTTCATGGCGTTTCGCACACCATTGCACAGAAAGAGAATGACGGAAGCACAGCGAACACGTGCTTTCGCAGCCTCGCAGCTTCAAGATTCACTTGCCGGCGTTGCTGTTTACGTTCAGCTTCGCGAGCATCCATAGCGACGTTGCGAAGGAAAGTGCAACGCTTGCCGGCGTTGCCGTTTACATTCACTCGACTTGCTGCGCAACCAGCAGGAAAGAAGGAGGGAGACCGGAAAGAGCACAGTTTCCTGCGCTCTTTCCTGTCTCCCTCTTTCTTTCCTGCTGGTTGCGCAGCAAGTCGAGTTTACAGATATGAACAAACTAGTCTGCAAAGAAGTATTTACGTTCAGCTTCGCCAGCGTCCATAGCGACGTCGCGAAGGAGAGTGCAACGCTTGCCGGCGTTGCCGTTTACGTTCACTCGACTTGCGCTCTCCAGCGGCTCCTAGTGGGTCGTCCTCTTCTAAATGCCGCTCGCGCTCAGAGCCCGTGCTTTTGCCTTGACTGTCGCCATAGCGCATTGTCGCCGAGTGCCGTCCAATAAACATCTCAACAGTAGTAAAATCAAGCAAAATCCTAAAAAAGAACCTAACAGTTTCTTATAAATAAAAATTATGCATTGTATTAAACGTAGCTCACAGACATACAAAAATAAGTGCACCGGAGTACTTTTCCGGTTAAAAATGTTCGTGCTCTAACACTAAAAACTTTTCAGCGTGTGATAGTCTTTGAAGCATGGCTCGCCGCGCACGCTTTTCAGATGTCGCTCCTTGATCGTCATCGGAGTCTGAACTCGTCAAAAAATCCTCGTCTGACAAACTGAAATCCAATGAATCAGATTCTTATTCGGCACTTGGGGAATAGTCCGCATTGGAAGAATCGCTGCTCGACTCACCGGCAGCAGAGCAACCGGTGCGCTTCCATAGCGTGCGAACTACGTCAGTGAGCGCATGGAAGAAAACTCTATGGTTGTGCGCCCGTCCGGAAAGCAAAACGAGTGAAAAAGCTACAGTAATACTTCGTCTTATCGCTGACAAGACATAGTTAGTTTTTCCGAGACCCCAAAACAGGAAACGCAATCACGGTGGCATCTTTTGTGTAATTTAGCTCTGCACGGAAACAGATGTAATCGCGCCCCGGGCAGCAATAAACTAGAGTAACAAGCGGTCACCCTTTGGAAGATTAGAAACCAAACAGCCATCAGCTTCGCGAGCACAAGAAGCAAAAACCACCCGAAGGACGAAACTGAAACCAGCCAGACCGCGTGCGTGCGTTCTGATGCCCAATTGAAAGCCGCCGCGCCTCTTTGGAAAGCAAAAAAAAGACGGAGACACACCGGCGCATGAAAAAAATTCCACATATTCCCGAAGCGTGGCAGCACATTCCAAGCAAGAGAAATGATCAAAAAAGGCGCGCGCTTTAAACCAGCTGCACCGCGAACGCGCTCGGATGGGCAAGCGATAGCCGGCGCGCCATTTTGGGAGGCAAAAAAGAAATACAACGGAGAGACATTGGCGCATGAAAAAAATTACACGTATTCCCGAAGCATGGCAGCACATGCAAAGCAAGAGAAATGATCAAAAAAGGCGTGCACTTTAAACCAGCTGCACCGCGAACGCGCTCGGATGGGCAAGCGATAGCCGGCGCGCCATTTTGGGAGGCAAAAAAGAAATACAACAGAGAGACATTGGCGCATGAAAAAAATTACACGTATTCCCGAAGCATGGCAGCACATGCAAAGCAAGAGAAATGATCAAAAAAGGCGTGCACTTTAAACCAGCTGCACCGCGAACGCGCTCGGATGGGCAAGCGATAGCCGGCGCGCCATTTTGGGAGGCAAAAAAGAAATACAACGGAGAGACATTGGCGCATGAAAAAAATTACACGTATTCCCGAAGCATGGCAGCACATGCAAAGCAAGAGAAATGATCAAAAAAGACGCGCACTTTAAACCAGCTGCACCGCGAACGCGCTCGGATGGAAGCGATAGCCGGCGCGCCATTTTGGGAGGCAAAAAAGAAATACAACGGAGAGACATTGGCGCATGAAAAAAATTACACGTATTCCCGAAGTGTGGCACCACAGGCCAAGCAAGAGAAATGATCGAAAAAGGCGCGCGTTTTAAATATAAACGCTATGTCGTACATGTACGGCGAAAACCCTCAAGGGGTTAAAGGGGCGATGACACCCAATTTTCCATGATAATCTGTGTTATGTGGGCTAATCCTTGTGTATTCACAAACAAGGTGGCGCAATTTTAGCGGATTTCGTTGAGCACTTAATTTATAAAGAAATATTTTGACAAACACGCGGGCAGCCTGCGAGTCGGGAAACACTGGCACACTCGTGAGCCGTGACGTAACAAGAAGATGGCTGTACGAGCGCCTGCATTCCGGCGAACGATATTGTTCTGTGGTCAGCTGCACGTGAAATCAAGATATTTTACCTTTCTTCACTTCGGCACTGAAATTGAACAATTTGCAGCGGATGAAACTTTGGTAGAAGACGACAGCTCCGCTCATCGCACCATGGAAAAATGGCGGTCACCGGCGGTAGGCGGGGTTTACAGCTGGTACTTCCAGGGCTTGTTTTGCACAGGAATATTCTTTTACGGCCTACTTTTCACATCTGTATAGGCATAATAGGCCCTCTACTTCTAGTTTTCGCTGAAAACCAAAATTTTATGGGTGGCCGTGTCATGGCCCTTTTAAATGAAGCATTAACCCATGAAACTGAGGCAATAAAAAAAAGGGGCACCACTTTGTTTCATTGTAACGTTGTGGTGCCCACAATACCAGTTACAATGCCAAAAGTACCCCTTCGTTATCATCATCATCATCAGTTCCCATGTGAGACGTCGCTGCAGTCCAGCAGTAGTCGCAGCTTCCGGCTCCCGGTCACCATTTACGTTTCGTATGTGTGTGTGTAGGTGTTAACCATGTAGTGCGATCATTGTTTATATGTTCCTGCCAAGCCTCATAACGCTGTAGAGGCAACGCCAAAGATGTGCTTCAAGGCACTTATAACACTGCGTAAAAGTGTTACTTGAAGGCTGACAATGGCAACCCAGCTTTGCTGCCAACCGAGGCGGAAGAACTTTTGGCAGTGCACCGGAGGACGTGGCTTCGAATCCAGTGAAATAAATATTACTTTTCTGTGCTGCGCTTTAAGACAGCGTTATTTGCAAGTTTTATTCTGCTACTTACAGATATTCAGTCCGTGCGTGACTACGCATTTTGCAACAAATGTACTCTGCGCACGTCGTCGTGTTTTATCATGCTGACAGAGTTAAAAGATAGATGCGTCTTATACAGAGGTGCATCTTATATATCATTTTTTCCCGCAAAATTCGTAAAACGTAGGGAGTGCGTCTTATACAAAGGTGCGACTTATACACCCGAAAATATGGTACTGACAAGGGATCTGAGAACCCCCCCTCACTAAAATGTAGGGTTGTGACAAGTTGGCGAAAAATAAATTTCAATTAATGTAGAGGCACCCATGCATGTCATAGACTAATTTATGCAAGTCTGGCTACGCTAGTTGAATCTTGCATTTTTTGTATAAAGTGTTATTTAAAGCACTCTTCTTTTGCAAAATCTTTATTTTCATTTTACTTAGCTTTGCAAGGCCCCTGCCACACCAGACCATCAAGTGTGTTCAGAAACGGTCCCTTGATGTGACATTTACTTTAAATGGTGGTTCAGCGGATATTATCACATATATTACAATTGGTGGTGCTTCGCTTCACGGAGAGCTATTTTACATCAGATACCGTCAAGCACAGTGGCAGAGCACAAGAGTTTCTTGCTCAAGTCTGCATCATAAATTGAGCAAAGAAAAAAAAAACAATACCTTGAAGAATTACTTTGCCCAATTGCGATGTCTGAAATAAGCTATCTTTCTCTCTCCACCTTTGCAAAGATCACTCATCGGCGGACTGACCATAATGTGATGCAGAGTGCTTGCATAAAACACGCAGAGAACCGTGTACTAAAGGTCGCCAGATTTTCCCACATTGTTGCAGGTGCGAGCTCATGTGCCTTCAGTCTCAGTCATCATAGTGCAGTCCAGCACTCACCTCGGTGTACTCCAGATGCGAGTGCAGCACCATGTTACAGGTGTGGCAACTGTACGTCCCAGGAGGAGATGCCCTCGGCCCTGGAAAAACAAGGCACCAAGATGCCTCAGCAGAACCCAGTTACAACATAAGACTTGTGCACAGAGTGAACTGAATGAAATTCTCTTAGAAATAGATCTGTGAGACACACTAACAGTGATGCGACAGACCAAAGCCACTTCAGTGCAGCTTTTGGAGCAGCATAACAACCTCAGTGATGATACCGAGGACTTCTGATTTGGAGCAATTTTTGGAGCAGCAGAATTCTCATTTTGAAGCACTCTGGAACAGAAAAAATTTGCATCTTGGAGCACTTTGGAGCAGGTAATATCACATCCTGCGGTACACTGGAGAAGCAACTTGCATTTACCTTCAAGCACCTGAATGATTATTATGGGGCTCTTATGAAGAGTCAGAAATATTTTGATCCATCGCAAATATAATGGAGAAAATCATCTCAGGAGCACTCCGTATCTCACTCAATAGTGCAAAAATAAGGGCGTCATGCAGTTAAGTATTCTGGAATAACCTCTTCAGTGATTATTTTCAACATTGGCAAACAAACAGAATACTGGATCAATAAAATTGTACTATATGAACCAACACTCTAAATACATCTATGTGGTTATCAGCAGACGTGGTAGACAAACACCATGACGTATAACAGTGCCTCAATGTCAAAGAGTCACAATGTCTCTAATGCATTCCCTTAAGCAGACTCCAAGGTGAAAGTCAAGTTCTTGTTCTTCTTCTCAATTGATTGTATTGCTGGGCGCAACATCCGATCCCTTAACTAGGCTCAGAAAGCCAACCTCTTCCAACACTCTTTTCCCTCTCTCTGTGCTGTAGCAAGAGCATTCTCGCAGTGCTTCCAGACTATCGTTTGCACATGCGCAGGGTTGCCTGGACGATGGAGATCCGCTTTAAATCAAGTTTCCGTGAAAGTGCCTTCAACGGGGGACTACATGATGAACAAGCTTTGTTCTTGTACAACAAAGCTGAATATGTAGCTAGGACATTCTGTTTGCACGCAGAAAACAAACCTAGTGCCCTCTAGGAAGCAGTGAAAAAGCCAGCAGGGTCTCTTATGCATTCACCTAA
This sequence comes from Rhipicephalus sanguineus, assembly GCF_013339695.2. Classification (NCBI taxonomy): domain Eukaryota; kingdom Metazoa; phylum Arthropoda; class Arachnida; order Ixodida; family Ixodidae; genus Rhipicephalus; species Rhipicephalus sanguineus. The sequence goes on from NC_051181.1 coordinate 3,654,114, forward strand.
GATGACGAAAGCTTTTTCTTCTCACTCGATGCATCTGAAAGCACCTCACCTGTTTTTGTACTGCCTCCATGGATACAGCATACTTGAGGAAAAGTTTCAATGCGTTCCCACCCTTCACGTGTTCTTCCTTGGATGGGAAGCAAGGAAAATTTTATATTATTCCATACATCTATTGCTGGCGTTCCCAGATTTCATTCCGCAATGTCCACAAACAGAAGTGACAGACATTTAACGGCACATGTGTTGTTGTTAGTGAACATTGCTTTAATTACGTGCCATGCGATGCTTGAAACGAGCTAGCAGCTACATTTCTGGAACAGACGACGTCCACCAATGAATCGTCGCTACACTTTCTCGCTGCCAATTGGCCTAGATGTCACGAGCCTCTGCAGAGAGCGCATTTTGCCATTGCAACGACTTGCACAACAGAAGCTGCGTCGGCACCGTGCATGGCGTCGTGGCTTACTCGGGACGCACGTGCGAGCGCTGTTTATTCAGCGGAATGAAAATTTGGTCTGTGGTTGCGACTTTGGCAGCCCCAATATCAAGCTGCACATGTTTTGACGCACCGGCGGTGCGATTGCCGGTGATAGATGCCCCAAACCCGAGACTGGCGCAGTTTGGCGCAATTTTCGTCGATATTGTCAGGAATGCGCAGAAAATCTAATTTGGTGCACTTTGGTGCAGGAGTGGAATCACTGCAAACTTGTGTAGTAATTACCAAGCAAACATTTTCAAACACAAATATTTGTTTTTAAGTTCGACACCAGTTTACAACATGTTCAACAAACTCGATTTATGCGCAAATACAAGCATCTTACTTCAAATACCTTAAAAGATTAAATTAACTTTCTGCTTTTTGTTTTTCTGATGACTGCTTTAACTTTCTTTAGAGCCATGGCCTCAGGGCACCTAGCATTTTCCTAGAATCCATCTCATATTTGCGAATGAATATAACTTTATCCGTTCTCTGATGATTCAGTTCCAGTACTGGAAGCACAACCTATGTAAATTTCTCATGCATTCTTTTACTATGCATAGGAGCAATTTTGATGGCGTTCATGCTTTCAGAACAACCTAGGGCTTCGCTGTGAGGTCAAGTGTTGGCTGTTTCGTTTTCTGGAGACAACTGTGTGGCGTAATCGTGCAGATGTAATCGTGTTTACGTTTTGTCATGCCGCCCCTACCGGGGCAGTGCCCTGCGCATGCGTGCCATACAGGCACATGTATATATTCGAGAGCAAATAAAGAGATGGGGCGTTTCCCGTTCGTGTTCAACACTGTGTCGTTCGTCACGGAAACCCGACATGGTGTCAGAAGTGTAGCGCACTGCGTTTCGAGCCATGGCGAGTGCAGAAAATGCGGGTTTCTGCCAGCCCTTTCCGGTACAGCCGCCAACAAGCTTCAACTTTGACAAGGTGTCAGAGTGGCCGGCGTGGGTACAAGACTTCGATGATTATCGATTTGCTTCCGGCCTTAGTGAGCGCACTGGGGAGGCCCAGGTATGTACACTGATGTATACGATGGGAAGACAGGCTCGCAACATATTCCGGACCTTTGAATTATCAGAAGAACAGTCAAAGGACTACGAACTCGTGAAGAAACGCTTTGACGCATACTTCATTGCCACACGGAATCTGGTCTACGAAAGTGCGTGCTTCCATCGTCGCCACCAAGCTGCAGGTGAATCGGTGGACCAGTACGTGACGGCGCTACATACGCTGGCAGATAGGTGCGACTATGGCGAGATGAAAGAGAGGATGATCCTCGACCGTTTCGTCGTTGGACTGCGGGACACCAAGCTGTCCGAGGCCCTTCAAATGGATGCAGCACTGAATCTGAAAACCGCACTGTCGAGGGCAAGAACGAAAGAAGCGGTACAACAACAACAACAGGAACTTCATAGCAGTGCGTACCACCAAGCAACCGGCGTTGAGGTCGACGCAGTTCATCAACGAGAAGCTCGGGGGCGGGCAGAGGACCAACGGGTCAACAGAGACGTCCGAAAGTGTGCGGCGTGTGGCAGAGCCCGTCATTGGAAGTCATCGTGTCCTGCAAAAGGTGCAATCTGCTACGGGTGCCAACGACGGGGACACTTCGCTGCGGTGTGCCCACAAAGGCAGGACTTCACGAATGCAGAAGCAAGTACCTCCGAGGTAGGCCTGTGCACTGCTTCGAGTGAGCAGTTAGACCGAAAGAGTGTAACTTACTTTGTTGGGACTTTAGCTGGTACGTTTGCAAGAGCTCGCTTTGTTCAAGTCGCTATTGACGGGATGACTGTGTCTGCTAAAGTCGACACAGGAGCAGAGGTAAACGTTGTTCCAGCATCCTTCTCTGGTGTACCGAAAGATCTTGAGCAGTCTAACGTAATTTTGAAGGGACCGGGCAGTGAAGTGTTAGACGTAAAGGGAAAATTCACTGCCAACATTCTGTGGAGACGATGTCAGGTTAGGCAGGATATTTTTGTCGTCAACTCGGCGAGTAATGTAATTTATGCTTGCCAGCAATAGAAGCTTTAGGAATAGTGAAATTTGTAGACGAGGCCTCAGTCCATCAAGCTGTGCAAACGCGCTTCCCTTCTTTGTTCCGCAGTTTAGGTAACATGAAAGGAGAATACTATATTAGTCTCAAAGAAGACGCAGTGCCCTATGCCATTCACACCGCTCGTCGTATACCCATCCCGCTGAGGGATGGCGTGAAATGCGAGCTACAGGAAATGGAAAAAAACGGAGTCATTCGTAAAGTGGAAGGGCCGACCGAGTGGTGTGCTGGCATAGTGCCCGTCTTGAAGCCTTCCGAGCAAGTTCGCATCTGTGTCGATCTCACGCAGTTGAATAAGAGTGTGAAACGTGAGCGGTTTGTGCTCCCCACTGTTGATGAGACACTTGGGCTGCTTAGCGGAGCAATGGTGTTTTCTAAACTTGACGCGAACTCGGGATTCCATCAGGTAAAGCTAAGCAAGAGCTGTCAGCTACTGACAACATTTATCACTCCTTTTGGACGTTATTGCTTTGAGCGTCTGCCGTTTGGAATAACATCTGCTCCTGAGTATTTTCAAAGGCAGATGTGTGAAATCCTTGATGGAGTGCCGGGTGTCGTAAACCTAATGGACGATGTACTAGTCTTTGGTTCGGCTCAGAAAGAGCATGATGAGCGACTGTTCCAGATTTTGAACAGATTGGCAGAAGCCGGCGTAACCTTGAATCAGGAAAAATGTCAGTTCAGTGTAAAAGAGCTTTGTTTTTTGGGATGCCGAGTGAGTAAAGATGGCATACGGCCGGACCCAGCTAAAGTTGGGGCGATCAGTGATATGAAGCCACCGAAAAGCGTAAGTGACATGCGCAGATTCCTTGGCCTCGCAAATCATTGCTCGCGGTTTATCCCAGACTTAGCAGATAAGACCGCGCCGTTACGTCAGTTGCTGCAAAGGAACAAGGAGTGGATTTGGGCCGCACCTCAGCAGATGGCCTTTGACAGCGTAAAGCAGGCTATCTGTTCAGATAGGTGTATGGCAAAGTTTGATCCGCGTAATCAAACTATTCTTTCTGCGGACGCATCTTCGTACTGTTTAGGAGCAGTTCTGCTTCAGGTACAACCAAAGAAAGACGGCCAGTTGTGTTTGTTTCCAGATCATTGACACCAACAGAAATGCGCTATGCGCAAATTGAAAAGGAGACTCTAGCTCTAACCTGGGCGGCCGAACGTCTTGAAAGTTACGTGCGTGGGCTGCACATAACGCTAGAAACGGATCACAAACCACTAGTCACATTGCTAGGAAAGACCCCGCTTGATCTGTTACCGCCGCGTATTCAACGATTTCGAATGCGTCTGATGCGATTCAGTTTCGAGGTGGAATTTGTTCCAGGAAAAAACTTGGAAATTGCTGACGCACTTTCTAGAGCGCCTACACGAGAGAAAAAAAGTACGGACGTCCTTTCTGTAGAGGAGGTCAACGCGTTTGTTTCGGGGGTGTTGTCAGAGTTGAGCGAGTCGGACCAGTTTCAACTGGTAGCCGAAGAGCAGGCAAAGGACGAGACCTGCCGTACGCTGTGCCGTTATCTTCGTGAAGGATGGCCGGGCCTAACTTCGATGTCAAACGTATTGAGGCCATATTGGCAGGATCGTGCAACTCTGAGCGTGTGCAAAGGAGTGCTCATGCATGGCACGCGCCTCGTTGTGCCGCACTCGCTCCAGAATAGAATGTTAAGTCTGCTTCACGAAGGCCATCAGGGTATCGCGAGGTGCAGGGCGAGAGCAAGAGAATCCGTTTGGTGGCCTGGTTTGAGCTCTCAACTTGCTACCGTGGTTGGCAATTGCTGCGTTTGTTCGCAGTTTAGAGACCAGCCGAGTGAACCTATGATCCCCACCCAGACACCTAATCGACCATTGCAAAGGGCCGCAGCAGATATCTTCCACCTCCATGGCCGGAACTACTTGCTTTTAGTGGACTATCTATCACGGTTTCCAGAGATATGTTTGCTGACATCTCTTACCAGCACCAGCGTTGTTAGTCACATCAAAGATGTCTTTGCAAGGCACGGTATTCCGGAAGTGCTGGTAACAGACAACGGTCCTCAATTCGTTAGTGAGGAATTTAAGGAGTTCGCGAGGGCTTATGGATTCAAGAGCGTGACGTGTAGCCCGAGGTACCCGCAGGCAAATGGAGAGGTAGAACAAATGGTGAAAACAGTAAAAGGGCTACTCTTAAAGTCTCATGATCCCTATTTGGCTCTGTTAGCCTACAGGGACACCCCGGGACTACTAGGCAGAACACCAGCGGAGCTGCTCATGGGACGGCGGCTTCGTACCACCCTGCCTCTCCACCCAGACAGGTTGATTCCAAAGACGCCCAACCTGAAAGAGGTGCGGAAAAAGGATGCGGTTGTCCGGGACAAGCAGAGACAAAATTACGATCGCCGCCACGCTGTCCGCCACCTTGTCCCATTGGCACCGGGGGATACTGTCTGGGTCAAGGACTGCAGACGGGAAGGCGTCATCTGTCGGCACGCTAAACGGCCACGGTCGTATGTTGTCAGTTTGGGGAGCGGCCTCCAGATCGAACGCAACCGGAAATTGCTAGTCAAGCAAGCGCCAAGCAGAGTCCCAGAATCTTACGACGCGTCGTACGACTTTCCCCCTAGCCTGGGAAACCCCACTTGCTAGCAGCCAGCCCAACTCCCAAGCCCTCCAAGGTGATCGCACAGACGATCGGAGTAACGTTCCGTTGCCACAGGTCGCAGGCGAATACGTCACCCGCTTCGGTAGAATTGTAAGGAAACCAGACCGTTATGGTATTTCTGAATGTAGTGTTGTAGGTACCTTTTGATTTGTGCGTGGCTCTTTTCATTCTGTTCTGTTATTTTGAATGCAACAACAAATGCTTCTTACGGTGGTTTTTAAGTTCTTCTGTTTAAAAAGGGGAGATGTGGCGTAATCATGCAGATGTAATCGTGTTTACGTTTTGTCATGCCGCCCCTACCGGGGCAGTGCCCTGCGCATGCGTGCCATACAGGCACATGTATATATTCGAGAGCAAATAAAGAGATGGGGCGTTTCCCGTTCGTGTTCAACACGGTGTCATTCGTCACGGAAACCCGACAAATTGCTCAGATCCTGGTTCATGGACGGTTAGTCAAATGCAGGGTTTAATAATTGACCCTTTGTGCCCGAAATCTAATTTGCACACCATGAAGCTAATGGTAATGGGAGGCTTCGTATTTAACTTCGGCAAGTTCTCACACGCGAACGGTTACTGCAGTTGAGAAACTGAACCAAGATATAGGGATGCTGGGGCACCTCAGCAAAATCCCAGTCTACTGCAGTGTGTGGAATTGTTGATTCCATGGTCAGACTTTACTTTAAGCACCCTGCATGAACTTTTATAGAAGTATATTACAACAAATCGTACAATTTTTTTTAAAACAAGCAAACTATAATGAAATGGTCTATTCAAGCACATAAACGCACTTCTCATTGTAGCTAATGGAATCAAACAGCTTGGTCTCTAGCTTGGTCCACAACAGTTAGAAGCTATCTTACTGAACGTAATAATGTGATCTCGCAGTTTGGGCTAGCAGTAGTAGAAAACTTACCGTATGGGCCAGTCTGAATTGTTTGGCAGCGTTGTGCCGAGGAACTACTTCCAACTGCATAGCATTCACCAGTATGCTCCCATGACCTCTCGAAATTATAGTGTTAAGTATGGTTGGCAAGAGCATTGGTCTTCTTTTTCTCCAAAAGACTGCGAAAACGTCGTCTTTGGTGCATGTTCAGCACAAACTATTGAGCTTTTTGCAAAAGTGTACCAGAATGCAGCAGGTTTCAGCTCTTCGCACAGTTTGGCACAATTTGCGCAGCAATCACACCACTGCACTAATAGCATTTACAGCAAGCAAAATATTCACTATCGAATTGTACACCTCCATAAAACGAATACCTTTGTACAAGTGTCACAGGTATCCCAGCCGCTGCGGCCACATTTTGATGGATGTGAAATGCTAGAGGCCCGTGTACTTGGATATGGGGGGTGAGGAGTCGCCCTTAATCGTGTGCGCCTCTCTTGCGTGCTAGACAGGATAATGCCGGCACCACACCATACGTTTGGCTCTCAGCGCTCTATGAAAACACCACATGGAAGCAGTGTTGCCTACCGAGTTTCAGAAAATACCCTACGTCACAGTAAAAATTACCCCACTGCGCCCTACACAACATTTTTTATTACCTTACATTTTACCCTACGCCTCAAACTAGCCCAGTGTAACAATAATAAAGTACAGACTATACTTCACTGTATGGCATGCAGACAAGTGGCAGCGCTGAAGTCGGTAGCGACTTCAGCCGTTTGGAAATTAGTTTCGAAGAGAGGCTAAGGAACAGAAGACAGCAGATGAGAAGAGAAAGTGTTCCGGTATTTGTATGGGAAGAGCTCACAGCTGAAAGAACTAGGAGACTCATCAGCAAGTATACGGCTGGCAGCGAAAGTGACATGATAAAGAGCGTTAAGAGAAACATCATGGAGGCGGATGTATTGGATAGCAGCGATGGAAAGAAAACCGGCTCTGAGTAACTACCGAAAGGGTAAAGACGAAATAAGCACGGATAGATTTTACAATGATTCAAGGGGAAGCGCTTCGTTGTTTGAAGCGAGGTCGGGTTGCCTTAGAAGACGTAGTCGTCAAGTGAGCATGTTTTAATATAATGTGGAGATATACACTCGCGTGTATGCTAGGGCACTTGCCTGCATGAACCCTTGGGTTTTAGGGACAACATAGGAAAGCTAAATAGGTCGGAGATAGAAATATGTGAAAGATGACTGCAGGATTGGTGGTGGAAAAGCGGGCAGAATGCAAAAAAAAACAGGAAAAACAAGGTTAACCTGCGATAAGGCCAGTGCTAGGCAGTTATATACTATCTTAGGTACTCTTCGGTATCTTGTATCTGTATAATGATATGTCTGGCAAGACGTGTATCAGTATCTATTTCCGATACATTCAAGAATGTATCGTGTAAATTAAAACACGGAAGACTGCTGTTGCAACACCACCGTGCGAAGCATAAACGTTGATTGAACTCTGCTTCTCAAGCTGCTACTACTGCCACTAAGCCACCAGAATAAAACTACAGTGAAACCTCGTTAATACGTACCCGCTTTAAGCGTACTAACGGTTAAAACGTAGTTGTGACGAATCCCCGACCGAGTCTCATAGAGCCTAATGCATTTGCTGACCGCTTAAGCCATACTGCTTCGTCCTACGCCTACCGGTTAGTGTGCACCCTGTGTACCGCGATAACATTTTGTGCCATAAAATTTCACCGCGCCGCTGAACTTCCCGGCGCCACAATGTGCCGCCAAAGGTTTCCCATCTTTTCGAGAAGTGCGTAGATCGGTCAATCACTGATTCCGACTTCCGCGCGACTGCGGCGGTGCCTCTGCGGGTAAGCATCGGGAAAGAACGAAGGTGAGGCGGCGGCCACCGACGAACGCGCCAGCATGACTTATCGCCGACAACCTCATCACAATAAGTATCTTCTGATCATAGGTGTGCGCACAGGGGGGGGGGGGAGGGGGGGGGCTGCCCCCCTAATCACCTAAGGGTGGGGGCGCAAAATCTTCCCCGTACATTGACCCTTCTAGTCACATAAGTGGGGGGGGGGGGGGGAAGGGTGCAAAATCTGCCCAATACATTGACCTAGTAGGGTGGGGGGGCGTTGCAACCTTTGGCCCCCCTGATGGGGAACCCTGCGCACGCCTATGCTTCTGATATCTGCTTGGGCACACTGCACGCTTTTAATAAGCGACAACCTCAACACGCTGGGCCGCCGATCGCTGCCGCCTCGTTGTGTGGGACCGTGTTCAAGCGCGCGCCGCTCGCTGTTGCGGAGTTGAGCATTGCTGGTCGCAGGCGACGAGAAACCTCTTTGCATTGATGCTATCACGCTAAACGCACACGTACGGTACGGCAAGTGTAGCGCTGTTGTAACCATACTGCACACTTTTATTGGGCGACCACCCAAACGCGCTTCCGTCTGCTGCCAGGACCGCTAGAGCGTCGAGGAGTGCGCATCGCATGCAGGAAGTTCGTCATCGCCACGTTAACCGAACAAACTACTCGCCGCATCTGTGCACGCTCTGGAGCAAAGTGGGTACGAACAACACTCCCACGACAAATGCGCGCATGCACTCCAGCAAGTGGCCCAGCAGTGACAGCGTGAGCCGAGAAGGCGACACGCAGCCGTACCGCGTTTCACTGGAAATGTGTCAGTTTTCGTTTAGTTGCAGATCGCGGTACAGATGCACACACATATATGTCGGAAAGCCGACACTGTCCGTTCTGTTGCTATGTCGGTCACTAAGTATACCGGACCTTTGAAGTTCCGAAAAGCTCCTTGGCGTCGGCACCGCGCACTATCGGCACTGTCGGGCGGTCGTGCGAGAGTGAGTGAGTGAATAAACTTTATTACGAGATCCGGCATGTTTGTGGTCCGGGCTAGACCGCACAGGTAGATACCAGGAGACCTTGTCTCCCTATAGCCTCCCTGGACTGCTGGATAGCCCATCTTTGGTCTTCGACCTCCGAGCTGAGCAGCACTAGCCGCCACCGCTCCCGGAGGGCCTCAGGAGAACTTGTTGATACGTTGGGGCATTCCCACAGTATATGTTTATACGAAGCCCTTTCTGTTGTGCATAGTTTGCATTTGTTGTCCGGGTATAAGTGTGGATAGCTCCTGTGGAGGTGCACAGTGTTTGGGTAGGAGTTTGTCTGTAGCTGTCGGTATTCAGATGCTTGCTTCCTGTCTAGACTCGGGTGAGGTGCGGGGAAGACGCACCTCGTCTCTCTGTAGTGTTGCGTGTATTCTGTGTAGCATGTAAATCTGTCTTTGTGTGGTACGTCGGCGCTGCCAGGGATGTTCACCGAGGGGTCCGTTCGGGTTGCGCAGCGGGTTTACCAGGATCTTTTCTCCACTATGGCAAAAAGAAAGAAAAGGCTTTGCAGTAGGTAGTTTAGGCAGCATTTGCTGTGGCACTGTATTTCTTTGCCGGTGGCGATGGCGTATGTGAGGAGATGCAAATTTTTTACTTGGTGGTTAATGCGTACTACCGTTTAGTACGTAGTTATGCAGCGTTCTCGGCAGGTACGCATTAACGAGGTTCCACTGTAAAGACAGTGACAATATTTTACCTTTCCGCCAGACAGACAGACAGACAGACAAAGAACTTTATTCAGGTCCTGAGGAACTGCGTTGTAACGCCCCCTTTTAGGGGGAATCCGTAGCAGTCGCGGGCCGCTCCCACGTAGGGACCGGAAGCCCGAAGTTGAACCAAAAGGTCGCCGCTGTTAAGGGCTTGCTCCCAGTCCTCTTCTTTGTTGAACTCTGCGTCACGTAACGCAGGACATTCCAGAGTTTTCCAGCTAAGGCTCGCAGATGAGCTCTGAGCGTCCCTATTGGTGGAGCAAAGTCACGTGGGGGCACTTGATGTCGTCTTGACAGACAAATGTGCGAACGTCTACGCCCAGCCGACCTTTTGTTTTCTTGGTTTCTTTTTTCTTTTTAGTAGTGTCAGTGCCCTGGCACTTGGCTCTTAGCCGCTGTCCTATGTGGCGAACACGAATGCGTCCTTCGCACAAATTCCGATGCCGCTGTAGCATCATTACCGAAGTTTCTCTTGCGTTGTGCTTCGTTACGAAGTCTGAATAATGCAAGAAAACAGGTTGCATTGTGTCTTGCGGCTTTCACACATCGGCGATTTGAAGGACCTCGCGGATGCAACTTCGACTTACATGCAGCGAGACTGACTTATATCCGAATAAGATTTTAACACCTACAGCACCGCAGGTACTGATGCCGGATCTAACAGAGCAAGCATTCACCTAAGAGATACTATCTTGGAGTACGTCTCGGTTTCTTTTATTTACTGAGTTTTTAATTTCATAATTTGATTGTTAGGACAAGTTCTTACTAAGCTGTCCTCCTTTTCAATCCCATACGTTACTTATGTCTTTGTATTGTTTTTTTTTCCGGGTCTGCTTACTGCAATATTTCTTTAAAGTGCTGCAAAGGTAAGCTCTCTGCTTTATTCTTACTTTTAGCTGTCTGCGTCATTTCTGCTACTGCTTGTCCACGTTGGTAGAACAGTGGTTATGGTGCTCGGTTGCTGACCCGAAGGTCGTGGGTTTGATCCTGTCTGTGCAGTCGCATTTCGATGAAGGCGAAATGCTAGAGGCCCGTGTACTGTACGATGCCAGTGCACGTTAAAGAACACCAGATGGTCGAAATTTCCAGAGCTCTCTACAGTGGCGTCCCTCATAGTGATATCGCGGTTTTGGGACATAAAACCCCAAATATTATTATTATATGCTATTATATGCTACTGTTTACAGACTTATATTTTACTTATGTTTACTGTTATGTCAATGGTACGTTGAGAACAAATATATAATAAGTTGCACGTGCCTGGAGTATACAGTAATAAAATTTCTGCCTACTATTTAGTAAAATAGCAAAATTGAGTTTGCATTACAACAACGTAAATTATTAGGAGCCATCTTAAAGATGTCAGCAAAGGAATCAGATAAACACTGTTATACAACATGTTCCATTTTTCTCATGAGCATCCCAACGAGCTTTTTACCCTATTTTACATGGGCACTGCATTTTCTGTGGTCTTACTTTAAATGCCTAATTGTCATAGCTATCACAGGTTACCCGCCACAGTAGTCTAGTGGTTATGGTGCTTGACTGCCAAGCCGTAGGTTGCAGCGGCCACATTTCGATGGAGGCCAAATGCTAGAGGCCCGTGTGCTTAGATTTATGCTTTAGAACACCAGATGGTCGAAATTTTTGGGGCCCTCCACTGAGGCATTTATCATAATAATATCGTGGTTTTGGGACGTATCATGCAGCAATTATGATTAGCTCTTGGGGTACCGCCTGTATCGTGTTTCTATACTTATTCAATGTGTCTGATACGGAACCGCTTTTCTATTTTACTTAGATATAGCTTTTGCTTTTCCTTTTTTAGTCTTCCCTAAATTCTTTTATGGTTACTAATCACCACGTAATCGTAGTTATAAGCGGCATTATAGTCTGAATAGTGGTGGTGTCCTGCAACGCCTTGTGCAACCATACAATACGTCTGACACGTTTCTGCGCTGCACATGTTCTCCCTTGAAGAAAAATTGCAGAAAGATTGCACATTACTGAGTACGTCCCTAATGAACGCTTTTTCACCGACAGATAAGTAGTAAATGAAAAGTCACTGCAGTTTTATGTCCTGTACGTAAACACGATGCGTCGCAAAGAATGTCGCTACCAGCGTTTACTGATGTACACCTGTCCAGTGATTCAGTGTTGCGAAAACCGTGATACACTTCTGGAAAGGTATTTACACCAATGTGTGGAGGCTTCTTATTGAAGTTCTTGTGATTAGATGGCAACCCGCTAGCTGGTCGGCAAGCAGTGTAGCGACTCCAACCAATTAAAAAAGCGACAAGCAAAAACTGCTATCAGCGAAGACTATTAGCCCCGAGAACGAACACTGGCGGCGCGGCAGTCGCGGCGATGTGACGTCACGGCAAGGACTCGCTTGCTCCGCGGCCGCAGATCGCCTTTTTCTGCGCCCGCCGCGTACCCGCTCTTTCACGATACGGTGGTGATTACTGCTCATTCTTGCGATGCAATACTCCCAAGGGAGAAGGTGGAAGTTTACACTACTAGCGAAAGTTTAGTAAGCTGTAGAAAGTTTGGATAATATAGCTTACAATGGGCGAATTCCCGCCCGAACGGAAGCTTCACCGTGAAAATGGTGATGCACGAGAGCAAGACATTCGTTGTTTTCACCGCGGACTCCAAGACATCGGTGCTAAAAAATTTACGCTAATGGTTCTAACTTCATTACAACTTGGTGTAGACTCGACCCACGGTTAGAACACGCGTCCCGAAGATTACAAATTAAATTAGGACGTTTTCAATTCACTGACTACATTGCGGCTTATCGTACAAGTTATTTATGCCTTTACATACATAACTTACAAATTCTAGGTGATTCTAGGTGATCTGACAGAACTGCGCTTTCTGCTACAGAAGACTTTAGATGAATCTGTCTATCGTAAAGAAGCACTTAATACATCTGGGAAATTAAACAAAATAATACTGCCACGCACACAGTAGTTTCGGAAGTTCTGAGGTGTTAGCATACTTGGATTATGTAAACATTTCTTCTCAACACTCGTCATGTGGCCGTATACCCTGATTTGCATGAACTGCTGGTCCGATCAAACGCCGGGTCACGAGCGGTAGTGTTAAATTCTCGTGCGAGCACCGTTGATAACAATCGTCTGCAAAACAAACGCCTAAAAGTCGAAATGAGCGTTTTGAACTGTTTCGATGGCACTCTCAGTGACGTAACCCACGTATTATTTGTACGTCGTTCGCCTTAATGAGTCAATTAATGGTCTCGCACGTCATGTCACAAAGGTTCATTACGCTCAGGGTTATATCAAATGCAAAAAAAAATTAATTTATGAGCTGGCTATCTAAACTAGTACTTATACAAGTGTAACAGCGCCGTTGCTACGATGCTGCATGAAGACACAATCTGACAGCAATAAGGAGTTTCTGCAATTAACCTCAACTTTTTTATGTTATGAAATGAAGCCCCGAAATTATTGTGAGAAAAACGTGAAACTAAACAACATGATGAGTGAGCGAGTACACAAGAAAAACAAACACAACAACTGCGGCAGTATTCTCGGGCGAGCGCTTTCGAGATATTTTGCGAAGCTCAATACTGCATGCGCTTTCGTAATCGTGCGCGAGGCTTGGCACACCGGCAAGACCGCTGTCCACTGATCGCGGATGCGTCCGATGCAAATAACACTTGTGGAGGCGAAGCCATCATATTTTTTAAAGGAATCACCCGTGAACAACGCAACCTAATAATGTGAATAAGGTGTCTTGGGTGTGAAGACCACGACATGATTGTGAGGGACGCTGCAGATTAATTTTGACCGCCTCGAATTCTTTAACGTGCTCCTGTATCTAAGCCGAGGAATGTTGCTTTTAAGTCCCGTCGGAATGCGGCTGCTGTGGTCGGGAATCAGGCCCATCCCTGAAGTTGGCAGCGCGACACAACAAGCCTCATCACCCCTTTCAAAGCGTGCACGACGGCGCACGGGCACCGTTGGGGACTGTGAAGAAAAAATACGTATAACTTTTTGTCGTTTTACTAGGAACCTTATCGATGCTGTTTTCGCCATTCATCTGAAGCTTGAGACAGGCAAAAAGCGAACGTAAACAGCGGAACAGCGCACGAAGCAAGCGCGTGATATGCCGGCGCGTCACGGCGGGCGTCGAAGAGTCCTTGCCGTGACGTCATCCACGCCGCCCGCCAGGCGGCGCCACCCCAACTTCTCGGGGCTAATAAAGAGCTGTCATGTTAGGCAGATAGAGCAACAATCCCAATAAGTTGTTTCGGAATGAAACTAATATACCTTGAGCAAGAAGTACAAAAATTTTGAGATACTAACAGACATTTCGTTCACATGAAACAGAATTGGTCGCAGTTAATAAATTTTCAAGTGAACATTTCTGTGCATAGACGTCTAATGTTACATAATTCTATATAGATATACAATAACAAATTTGCAAATTTATCGAAGTATCTTAGGATATAATTGGAATGTATCGTATCGGATACAATCAGTGTTGTGGTATCTTGTATCTGTATCCTAAATACTTTGTGCCTAAGTATTTTGTATCGTATCGTGATACAATTTCAAAGTACAGTCAGCCAAATCTTTAACTATCGTGCGCGAGCGCCGACTTTTTTGTGCGTCAGCGCCGTACGACGGAGCCAAGTTGCAAACAGGGCAAGAGTAAACGCATGCCCACGAAGCGCGCTCAGCTGGGCCCATCCTTTCCTTCGCTGTTCCTTCGTGGGAACTTCACCCTGCATTAACTCAGTTCAGACGAACAGGCAGCGCACCTTACTCGTATCTTATATTCCGAAGATCAGCAAGCGACCGAGAAAATGAAATCCGCAGACCTCACACGTCCGCGCATATGAGATAAGCTATGTAGATTGTTCATTTGTTATCTAGCCACGCACGTCTTTCCAGTCCGGCCGTGATCTGGCGATGCAAAGGCTTTTTTTTTTATTATTATTATTATTTACAAGTACCTTACAGGCTCCACGGGGAGCATTGAGTAAGGGGAGCATCACAAAAAGAAATGTAGAAGAAAGCAATACATGGGTATGAACACTTCAACAGTAACGTACCTGCGAGACGATTAAACAAATTGACTTACATGGCAAAATAATACTAAAAATAACACGAACTACTTGCTAAAAGCTTAATAATACGAAAACAATATTCAGAAAAAATAAAAATATAGGACACCAACTATGAACTAACAGAACAATACTAAGAAAGCAATATTCAGCGAGAGAAATGAAAAATAACATTCATTGTTGCAATAAGAGTGGCACGGAAGTCGCGTCAAAAAAAAAAAAAAAAAAATCACTTGTGCACTCATAGAAACAAGCAAACAAACTAAAAAGGATTGTAACCGAAGCAATGCTAAAAATTAAGAGAAATACAATCTAGATACCGAGAAACTTCCAGTAAAATGCAAAAGAAATGCGTAGCACAGAGTTTGGTACATTCTTCACAAAAAAAAAAAAACATGACACGATATGGCTCGATGTACAATGTGATGATTGTGAATATTTGTTACGATGAATACTGTAGGGCCAAGAGTTGCCTAAATTTATCCTTATCTGCTTGCGCAACAGTGTCGTTTGAAAGCGAGTTCCATAAGCGAATGCCTCGTGGCAAAGCCGAGAAATTAAATGCGCGAGTGTTTCCATAGATGCGATTGTAGCTTAATTCGTTGTGAAGACGTCGTGATGTGCAGGACGCACATACCAATGGCAAGTTTGATGGCTTTTTTTGGTAAACATATCTATGCAGCAAGGACAAGAGTGCCATGTCACGTCGATTACTTAGCGATTGAAGGGAAAGGTTGATTTTTATCTGCGTTATGCTTGACTGATAGTTGTAATCGCGGGAGATAAATCGACTAGCTCGATTTTGGACAGCTTCTAACATGCGGATTAAGTATTCTTGATAAGGAGACCATATGGGAGACGCGAATTCAAGCTGCAGACGTACAAATGTTAGAAACGCGAGCTTGCGGATGTCAGATGGACAGTTACGCAAGTTGCGGCGAATATACCCAAGAGATTTGGAAGCGTTTGCGCATATGGTTGTGACATGAAAGGTCCAGGAAAGGCTTGGTGTAAGATTAACACCTAGATATTTGTATACCGATGCCTGAGACACTAGGTTTGTATTTATGTAATACAAAAAGCTATGATTTGAATTTTTACGCGAGAATGTCATTATTTTACATTTAGATGAGTTGAGTCTCATTTGCCAGGCATCACACCAATCGGTAACGAGCTGAAGGTCATGCTGTAGAATGAGGTGATCATCAGGGCTCTCAATGGGTCGGTATATTATGGAATCGTCGGCAAATACACGCATGCAGGATGAAATTTTACCAGGTAGATCATTGATGAAAATGAGAAAAAGCAAGGGTCCTAGCACACTACCCTGTGGTACACCGGAGGTGACATATATAAGGCATGATGTATAATCATTTACGATTGTGAATTGCTGACGGTTTGTTAGAAAGTTTCGGATCCAAGAGAGTGTCAAGCTGTCTAATTTAAGAACTGATAATTTGGAAATTACATGACAATGAGCTACGCGGTCGAAGGCTTTGGAGAAATCAAGAAATATGCAATCTGTCTGGAGGCTATGATCGATGTCAAAATGTATGTCTGTAGTGAATTCGAGCAACTGAGTTTCACAAGAAAAGCCTTTTCTAAAACCATGCTGATTAGCAAAGAAAAAATTATTGCACTCCAGATGGGTATATACATGAGAAGCAATGACATGTTCAAGCATACTCTCGCATACTCTCGCTTACTCTCGCCCTGTTTGCAACTTGGCTCCTTCGTACGGTGCTGACGCACAAAAAAGTCGGCGCTCACACACGATAGATTTGGCCGACTGTAAATTTGCCCAGCCCTGGATAAGGCGTAGAAAAAGTAGGGCTGCAAATTTATAAGGTTTTTTTACAGGCACAGAACCTTAATTTAGCTGGACAAGATTATGCCGTAATGTAATAATCAATCAATCAAACGTTTATTTAACATGCCCAGGAACAACTGCAAGGTCTTTGTACTGGCGCACGAAAAAAAAAAAAAAAAAGGGCCAACATTCATAATAAAATATCACGGATAAAAAACGTTATAAAATTGCACATATACAACTATGCGCAGGCAGAAAAAAAAACATGTCAACAGGGGGGTCCTGTTAATAACTCCTCAGGATCCAATAAAGTTCGTTGTCTGTCTGTATGAGGCTATGTAAGTACACTGCAAAGCTCGGAGCAGAACAACGACTGGGAGCTGTGAAAAACGAGCTCTAAAAAGTAAGCATTGTAAAGACATTGTATCCTGCCAATGGTAGAATGTTCACAGAGGCATGCGGTTACATGAAAAGGTCTACAGTCGAATCCCGCTATAACGAATACCGCTACAACGAAATTTCCGCCACAACGAATAATTTTCGATTCCCCGTCAGCCGCCCATAGAAAACAATGCGAAAAATGTCTCGTCACAACGAATACTTTTTCTGGGTATTTCCGCTTGAACGAAGTTTTCGCAAGTGCCACCACATAAGGAAAAGGAGCTTGCCTAGGATTGCCGCGAAATTCCGCTAGAAACTCGACCATTTCTCGTTGCCAGAGCCGTGCGGCCGCATCGCAAGACCCGTGTCTTCATCGGAGACATGCTTTCTGCCACCTCACGCACATCGCGGTAAATTTTTCGCCACTGAGATGCTTGGCGACAGATCGTCCATCCGCCATGATGCTGCCGGCGGGTTTGATGCGCGTGCGGGCCGCGGAAGAATCGTTGATGAACTCCCGCCATTGTTTCGACGTAGCACTCAAAACAAAACTGCTGCTCGTCGTCACAAGCCCTGCGATCGTGAATGATATCCATGGCGTTTTGAAGGCACACGCGCCGCCAGCGCGCACCTAGTCCAAGCGTAACTGCATTCTGCCGCAACCGCTGTGAATACAAATGCGGTTGTGTCGACGCGATCACGGGGGACCACGAAAGTACGCGCGCATCCATCGAACGTACGCGCACTGACTCAATGCAATGCTGCGGCCAAAACCACGGTAGACGCGATCACAGATAGCAACGACGCAGTTCTGAAGGCACACGCACGGCCAGCGCGCACAGATTGAAAACGGAACTACCATCGCTACCGTTTGCCGGAAGCGCTGCGCAGAAAACCACGGCAGAGACCGCTGTCGCTATCGTCGCGATTATCGATAGCGAATATGCTGAAGTACGCAGCTAACACACCGGAAGAAAGATTAAAGGCAACAAAGTCGTAAAACGGCACGAAGCGTTTCGACTTTCCTTTCTCTCGCTTATGACTGTGGTAGTGCGGAGCTTCGGCCCTTCGATTTCACTTAGCCTCTACCGAACTTTGGCACGCTCCTTCGCGGCGCTACGCGCTCGGCAGGCTTCGAGGGTAGCCTGCATATAGTATTTGCTCGTGTATAACCCACGTGTATAACTCGCCTATTGACGCAAAGCCGCCTTCATTGCGTTGCCGTGAAGCCAACTTGCGCAACGAAATTCGCGTATAACCCGCACCCCGAGTTTAGCGCTAAATTTTCTGTATATTTTGTGCGTATTATACGCGAGAAAATACATTCACACGGTGTGCGGCCAAGTGCGTCCGAGTTAGCGACAGTTAAATGCAAAGGACAATGCATGCGCTTGCCGGGACCAAAGGACGAGTCATGATCATCAGATCTTCCTAACTTTTGTGGTCTATAGATGAAATTTCGCTGCAACGAAATTCCGCGACAAGGAACTTTTTCGCGCGTCCTGTCAATTTCGTTGTAGCGGGATTTGACTGTATTCTCTCTGGTCAGCTTACGTGGAATTCGGAAATTAAGACAGTTGAGCAGTACAGGGCAGGATATGATACCATGCACAAGCTTGTAAAGAAATAACAGATCAGCGCGATTTCGTCGGCAGCAAAGTGATGGCAATGATAATAATCCAGCAGCGTTAGAACGAGATCCAGAGTCATTTCTAGCGAAACGATGGTTGTAAATGCTTAGGAATTTTTTCTGAACTCGCTCAATGGCGTTGCTGCTGGAATTAGGAATGCCATTCTAGATCACAGATGCATACTCAAGTTGAGGAAGACATAGCGCGGTGTACAATTTTCGGAAGGGCATAGGAGAACGGAATTCTCTAGACATTCTGCAAACACAGCCTAGGGTGCAAAGACCCCGCAAAGCAACACGCTTAGCGTGAGCAGAAAAGTGTAAAGTGCTATCAAAAAGAACACCTAGATCATTGATCTCACATACCTTACACAACGACACAGAATTGACAGAATATAAAAATGGTAAACTAGATGTTTTTCGAGTGAAACTCATTACCTTGGTTTTTGAAATATTTCGGGAGAGGTTATTGCTCCTACACCATTCAGAAAAAGAACACAAATCAGACTGCAGCAAGCAACAATCGATAACTGAATGAATTTCCTTAAATATCTTTAAGTCATCGGCATACAAAAGGAAAGAATTCCGAATGACAGAAGAAACATCATTAACATAAATTAAAAAGAGGAGTGGGCCCAGTACCGACCCTTGAGGAACCCCACGAGTAGCTTTGTACAAAGAGGACGTTTGGCCATTAACGGCAACATAACATGATCTATCAAGAAGATAGCTATGGAGGAGATGTACAATTGAAGAATCAACATCAAAGTGTGCAAGTTTATCCACAAGCAGCGAATGGCTGACAACGTCAAGAGCTTTGCTAAGGTCACAGTAAATAGCATCAACCTGACCTCTCTGCGAAATAGGCGTGGAGACTTGCATCATGAAACTGGCAAGATTAGTGACAGTTGAACGGCCAGCGAGAAACCCATGATGATTCACAATCAGTGAATTTTTTACATCAAAAGAGAATATTTTGTGAAGAGCAAGCTCAAAGATTTTGGATGCGGCACAAAGAAGGGAAATAGGGCGGTAGTTCGAGACGTCACTTTTACAGGCAGACTTAAACACTGGGAAAACACGAGCAGTTTTCCACATGCTAGGAAAATTTGAAGCATGCAGACACTTATTAAATATGGTAGTCAATGCAGGTACAAGTATACTGCCATAGGCTTTTAGTAGGGCAGAGGGGATGCCATCTGGGCCAGCTGAAAAGGATGGTTTCAAGCGCTTAATGCATTCTGAAATGGAATCTTCATCTAGCGACACAGCATCAGCTGTGCCAACTGCCTTAACCTGTCGACCGTTACTAGCTACAGAGGCTGGAGACTTATAGAGAGATGAAAAATGCATGGCAAAACAGTCAGCAACAGCTTGAACTTCTACTACATTTCAGTATCCTGAAGGACTCGCCACTTTTGCTCAACCGCTTGCGCACATACTTCCAAAACTCAGCTGGCCTGTCAGACGTGCTTTTTTCTAAAAATGAAATATATAGACTGTGATCCCGTTTATAAAGGCGTTTACAAAGAGTACGAAAACGACAGAATTCTTTCTTCAAATGAGTTCATGGAGAACATTTATACTTCCTGTGTGCACGATCTTTATGTTTCAGTGCACTTATAAGTTCTGATGAGAACCAGGAGGGATATTTACAATGATTAGGTGTATACTGGGGAATGAACTTGCGCATGCTGGTCAAGATAAGTTCTGTAAACTGATCGACTTGATCATCGACATTGGGTTTGTCAGTTACCAGTGACCAATCTGTGGTGGACAAGTCATAGTACAAGCCAATGTAGTCACCTCGCTTGAAGGCAAATCTGGGCGTTTTGTCGATTCTTCTGGGAAAGCTTGGTTTTTCTGGTGAAATACAGAGTGTTAGTTTGTGTTTGAGAATTACTATTATAATAATAATAGTAATTAAAATATTATTAATAATAATAAAATCTTGACCTTAGTGGAGCATGGGTCACTGCCCCGCTATAAAAGGCCTCCTATGTTTTACTTTTGTCATGATGCAGAACAAGAAGTATGCAACTTGCAAAAAAACTAATTATATATTTGAAATCAGAATAGAAATATCTACAAATGGCTCAAGTTTCATTGCTCAAGGATGAATATTAAAAAACAAAAAAAGGGTCTTCGACCCGCATTTCCCCTTAAGCTAGTACCAGCATATGCCGTGAACATGATTCCTACAGTGCCCTTTCTATTCCTGGGAAGTTGCCCATATCTACAGCATCAAAACGCACATATACCATAGCTTAGGTCTTTGTGAATGATGTTAGAAGGTGAAGCAGTCTATGAGGCGAACATGTGGCATCATGCAATGCGAAGGCAATGAAATATCACACAACAACGTTCACTGGACTAGTTCTCCAAACAACGGCCATTGACAAGGACCCACACGATCTAGGCATTGCAGTGAAAACAAACAAGTTATTGCAGCAAGTAGCTGCAAAGCGGGGTAAAGACAAGGTGCACAGACCACAATAATAAGTTTTGATGAGCAGCACTTTTGGTAAGAACGCTGCAACAATTTTGGTGGCAAAATCTCATATACAGCAAAACATCATTAATTCGAGCTCGGTTATTTCGAAATCCCGCTTAATTCAAAGATTCATGAGGTCCCATATTTTGCAATGTAAATATGAGTGGATAAATTGAAGCGACGGTAAGCACCAGCTTGGTTGATTCAAAAACTTTGGGTGCAATGTGCCAATTCCCGATCCCGGTTTCACCGCAAATCCGAAGAAATGACAGCCCTTAGGAGCCACAAGGCAATGCAGTGTAGCGATACTAATGAGTGTCAGGTAAAGCGGTCTCGTTGTCAGCTGGAATGTGTGCCTGCGGAAAAGAAGACGTGCTTCACTGCAACACAGCAGTGGCGCGCGAGCAGCATGTTGCATAGGGGAGCGCGGATTTGGTTAGAAAAGTAAAGGTGTGCAAATATTCAAACTTTCGAATATTTTTCAAATAGTGTTTGCTATTCGATTCACACCGAAATTTTACTATTTGATGTATTCGAACTTCCGGAAAATAAATATAACGATTTATAATTACGGAAAATAAATATAACGACGATAAATCGGCATGCAGCGTGCTTGGTCTTTCATTTCGGGGTGCCGACATGCGAAACTGCTAGCCGCTTCCACCGATGCTCCGAGCGGTCGCTGCGCGACGAGCTTGCCGGGGGTGCGCTGCCGATGCGTAAAATGCCCATCCACGGTTCTGAGGAGCCAGCACACGATGCAGTTCGTTGCTTGTGACGAAACACATTGCGGCTTCTTCGCTTTCGCATGTCCGCTAGCGCGATGTTCTTGCCCGCAAAGTTCGGATTCGTCTCGTACACCGGCACTGTGAGCGGAGTTAGGCCTAGCCACGACTCCGAGCAGTAAGCTCGGTTGCGATGTGCGTGGCCGCGGTACCCGATGTTTCAAAGTGCATCATGCTCGATTGCGAGTACGAAGAGTCGTCCTGCGATGGTCTTTGTCACGATGTGCAAAATGCTGATAAGCAGAACAGTTTGTCCGAGACGCATGTCTGCAGTGCGCGCGACGAGCGCGGCACACTATCGTAATCTGATGCTGCCGCTTTTAGCTGCCAAACTAAAATGTAATTATATTCAAAATGATCGTCGACCTGTGAACACAGAACGAATGCGAACGCGTCACTAGGTAGTGCGATTTTAGACAGCCATGACCTTGCGACATGTAGCAGCAGACGATGCTATCCAGGAGCGAGGATTGGACCAATGGCGAGGCGTGCTGGAGTAACATGGCAGACGCAGCCAATGGAAGGCCTCGAAACGAACTTCAAATATTTACTTACTGAATGCATTTTTCTGAATGGAGGACCTAGCTGAAGTGGGAAATTTGAAGACAGTGAAATGCTCTTTCCAACGAGCTAAAGATGGCGTTGCCTGGTCACGCCGTTGCGGAGCTATAATTTTTTTTTAATGCAGAGTTTCTCTTTTTTCTGCGATTTCCACAGTAAGTTTCGCCACCTCTGCAAGCAGAACAAATTTTTTACCACACTTCTACGCAGTTTTCAGTGACGATATTTTGGAATCGGAAAAAGAACTACAAAACTGAAAATGTGATTATGGAAAATCGTTTTTTTTTTCATGATACAAAAGCCGTATCCCCCCTTATGAATAAATCTGTTTTTTGACCCATGTTTGTGACTTGTAATTGTTCCTGTCTCATAAGAAAATACTTAGGGATTCTCTGCAGCTTTTTTTCTGTAATTTCGCTTCGAAGTATTCGAAAAATACTTGAGAAATATTCGAAAATTATTTGAAAACTATTCTATTTGATTCGCACTCAATCTTTATGATTCGAATTCGCTTTGCACCCAAAATTTTGCTATTCGCACAGCTCTATTAGGAAGAAAGACCACAGGACAGAAAAGACGTTCGTGTGGTCTTTCTTCCTAACCAAATCCGCGCTGCGCTATGCAAGATGTCGAACCAACTAGCCCAACAAGTGACCATTTTGGGGCAGCATGTTGCATGTTTCTCGTAACATCAGCACATCATGATTTACCCATTCTTTCTGGGAAAAGAAAAAATAATAAAGGACGGTCTGACGGAATTCGCGATATATGCAAACCTCCGATTGGCAGTTGCTCTGGGAAAATGCGTACTTACACTGCTGTCGAAGTTTTTGCCTGCAACGCCCCCCCCCCCCCTACTTAGAAAACTGAGTTTGAAAACTTCAATGATAATGTTTTCCAGCCAGAACACATCGCGAATTCCGTCGCCTCAGCCTCTTTCTGGTAAAATAGTTTTTTATTTTACCAGAAAGAATGGGCGAATGGTCACATCCTGACGCGCTGACGCTGCGAGAAGCAGGTGATATGGTGCCCGTGTGTCACCACTGTCTTGCAGTAAAGCACCTTTTCTTTTACACAGGTGCGCATTTGAGCTGACCACAAGACTGTCTTTTTTTTTTGCGCTGGCAGCAGCGAGGCCTGCGGTTTCGCTGGATTTGTGGTGAAATTGGGACTGGGTATTGCTGGATCACGTAGCGCTTGGAGCCACAAACTAGCAGGCAGAGCAAATGATCGTCTCTGATTAGTTCCAGTAATTAAAATTTCCTTGCATCCTGCTTTTTGTATGTTTCGTTAATTAGAAAACCAGCTTAATTAGAAGATTTTTCACAGTCCCAATGACTGAATTTCCAGGTTTGACTGTATAACGCAGAAGGCATAGCACCTTTCTGACAAGAATACATTCAGGTCCATAGAAAACAAATAAGGTTGGGATGGGCCAACCTGAACTTGGGAGTCAACCTCATCTTGGAGTTGATACAGAGGTGGGCAACACATGGGCCAGATTGCAGCAGCAAAATGTCCTTAGCCGGCCAGCGTGCATGGCTGAGCGTCTCAGTGAACACATTCTGTTACCCACAAAACATCACAGCCACTCGCCGAAGCAGAAATCTTCATCGCGTAAGTGCTGGCTGCTCGTGCGTGTTGCAGCCAATGGCTGTTCACCATTATTTCTAAGTTCCAAAATCCAAGCTTCCCGCAGCTTCTTACCCTGATGACATGTGTGAAGGCTGACACCGGGCTCTATTGCGGACATCTTGCATTGCTGCACCGAGCACTGGCTTACCATGTAAAACACCTTCAAAGATAGCGACCGCATAATGCAGTGCTCCCAAGTGATGTCAAGCGCACAGCCCAAGCGGAGAAACCTCCCCATTTTATCAGAATTATAGTGCAGGTGGCATTCTAAAAATTTGTCTTCAGCGCGCGACAGTGCTACCGAAGCAGATGACGCCCCACTTATCCTGCCTAGCACGTCACGACGACGGTGGCGCCAGCTTTCTCAGTAGTACGCCTCGCGCCAAATAGGTGCACGTAAAAGAATACCAGCTGGTAAGAATTTCCGGAGCCTGCCGCTACAGCATCCCTCACAATCACAACGTGGTTTTGGGAAGTAAAATTCCACCAATTATTGTTATTCAAGTGTCACGGGAGTGCACATTCAGGAGCACTCCTTAATGTTCCAAAATTGTTGCATCGTACCTCTGTCCCTGGAGCGAGACCTCGACCGCCTGGAGCCTCGGGAGGACTCGCTGTGGATTTCGGGCCTTCTGCGCACTGGTGGAGAATCTCGTCGCACGTATCTGCGTGGTGGAGAGATCCGACGTGCATCGTGCTTTGGGTCCCTCTGGCTTGCAGCTGGCCTCAGCCTTGGCCCCTGTCCAGCCCTGGCTCGGCCTCGGGAATGACTCCGGCTGCGGCTTCGCGACGATCGTCTTCGTCTCGGTCTTGAGCGGTCGCTAGAATCGCCCTCCTTGGAGTCCTTTGTGCCTTTCCCCTCTTTCTGGTCTTTGGTGGTGCTACTAGACTCTGTCTTTGGCTCAGCTTTGGCTTCAATGTCTGTCGAGGCCCCTTTAGCTTCAGGAGCCGCACCGTTACCACTGACAACAGTGGCATCCTCGTTGTTTTCTCCAGTGCCGTCCACTGCACCAGAGGCGGCAGCTGGTACTTCTCCAATGTTTTCCACTTGAGAGCTGCCTTCAGCCTGGTCACCTTCAGTTGTGTCCTTCTTAGTGGCCTTTGCCTGCGAAACTGGCTTTCCCGAGCCCTTGGTATCGCTTTTGCCTTTTCTGTCATCTTTGTGGCCATCCGAAGTGCTTCGATCGGACAGTTTCTTGGACGATGCGCCGTCTCGGGAGCCACTGTGGCTGCCACGACCTGCACTGTGGCCATGGTCACTTCTTTTGCAAGTTCGGTCCTTGGAAGTGGTGTGGCCCTTCCGGTCTCTTGAGCTGCTTCGACCCTTCCGAGAGTCACTACGGGAGTGGTCCCTCGAATGCCGATCTCTTGTGCTGTCCATCTCTTTGCCTGCACAAGGAGAGAGAGAAAGCTATATTTACAAAAGTGTGAGAAAAACAACACATGCTGCATTTAAGAATGCAGGCCACCAATAATGTGACGGACAATCAGGGCACCGACAATAAGGACATGCTCTACGGCACCACCAGTGGCCCCATAAACTTAACGTACAGGTGCGATCAAAAGTGTGCAGACCACGGGATCGCGTGGCAGAATGCATCGACGCGCCAGCTAGCGACGAGACACGACGAGACACCTGCTGCAAGGGCGCATGCGCGTCCCGTCTTATCACTTGGATTCTCATGTCGCTCTGTTGGACGCGGTTACGGCGCTCGTACCCAAAACGACAACTGGGTGTCGCTTTCTTTGCTCCATCGAATCTGTGTCATTCTTTTACGTAGCAGCTGCGACGGGGCCGGTTCAACACCGGCTCGCGTTGTTATTGACACCGGTTGATTAGGATAAGTAAGCATAGCGAGCATCGCACAACCTGACGAAGCCAAACGCACAAAATTAAATTTTCTCAGGCCAGCTTGCCTTTGTCGGGCTAATCCAAGTTGCACTTAAATGAGCTTAGTTAAGTCGCAGTTAATGTAGCCGAAATTAATCAAATGTAGTCGAGCACTTTATGACCTAAATAAGTGAGGTGTAAGTAGGTTTAGTTAAGCCCAGTCCAGCTTGGTGTTTTCATGTGAAGCGAAGTTAAGCTTAGACGAGCCCAGATGAGTCGAAATAAGTATAGCCAAATCTAATTAGGCAAAATTGATCATGCTCATCCTTAACCTAGCCGTGCAAAATTAGCCTATACAAGGCAAACCTTATCGTGGCCAATTAATCTAGGTCGACTTCCCCATGAGCCCACAGAAGTCAAGGCCAGGAAGATACTAATTACTCTTTACCGACTCCATACTAATTAGGATAAATTACGTCTAATTAGTGCTAATTTTTGTGAACACTAATTATGACTAAATATTAGTCTGAAATGCAGCTAGAGTATCCTCTATACTGGAATTTCACGTGGCATAATTAAGCTAAATATGCATAACTAATCTAATTAGGCAAACACCAAGGTAATTATAAAAACTCTGATTAAGCTTGGTTGGTCATAGCATCATCAAACCAATTGGAATATGATTAGCTTTAATTAGGCAACATCTTATTATAACACAAATAATTAACGTAATTGAAATCGAATTCTCATGAGCTCAGAGAATCCAAGCTCAGCATGATGCTGATTACTCCTGACCGAGTCGAGTCTCATTTACCTAAATATAAATCTAAGTAGCCTTAACTATATTTATAAATATTACTGAATAATGTGCGTGACATCAAAGCCCACCCGAAGTACTCGAGTTTGATGTCGCAGAATTATGCAAATTACGCCTAGTTACGCCTAATTGATAAACACCTTTACTCTCAAAAGCGTCCTATGGAGCAACAGATGTCTATATTAGGCGGATCGAGCCGTGATTTGCATAATTCTGCGACATCGAGCTCGAGTACTTCGGGTGGGCTTTGATGTCACGCACATTATTCAGTAATATTTATAAATAATGTTAAGGCTAATTAGATTTATATTTAGGTAAATGAGACTCGACTCGGTCAGGAGTAATCAGCATCATGCTGAGCTTGGATTCTCTGAGCTCATGAGAATTCGATTTCAATTACGTTAATTATTTGTGTTATAATAAGATGTTGCCTAATTAAAGCTAATCATATTCCAATTGGTTTGATGATGCTATGACCAACCAAGCTTAATCAGAGTTTTTATATTTACCTTGGTGTTTGCCTAATTAGATTAGTTATGCATATTTAGCTTAATTATGCCACGTGAAATTCCAGTATAGAGGATACTCTAGCTGCATTTCAGACTAATATTTAGTCATAATTAGTGTTCACAAAAATTAGCACTAATTAGACGTAATTTATCCTAATTAGTATGGAGTCGGTAAAGAGTAATTAGTATCTTCCTGGCCTTGACTTCTGTGGGCTCATGGGGAAGTCGACCTAGATTAATTGGCCACGATAAGGTTTGCCTTGTATAGGCTAATTTTGCACGGCTAGGTTAAGGATGAGCATGATCAATTTTGCCTAATTAGATTTGGCTATACTTATTTCGACTCATCTGGGCTCGTCTAAGCTTAACTTCGCTTCACATGAAAACACCAAGCTGGACTGGGCTTAACTAAACCTACTTACACCTCACTTATTTAGGTCATAAAGTGCTCGACTACATTTGATTAATTTCGGCTACATTAACTGCGACTTAACTAAGCTAATTTAAGTGCAACTTGGATTAGCCCGACAAAGGCAAGCTGTCCTGAGAAAATTTAATTTTGTGCGTTTGGCTTCGTCAGGTTGTGCGATGCTCGCTATGCTTACTTATCCTAATCAACCGGCGTCAATAACAACGCGAGCCGGTGTTGAACCGGCCCCGTCGCAGCCGCTACGTAAAAGAATGACACAGATTCGATGGAGCAAAGAAAGCGACACCCAGTTGTCGTTTTGGGTATGAGCGCCGTAACCGCGTCCAACAGAGCGACATGAGAAGCCAAGTGATAAGACGGGACGCGCATGCGCCCTTGCAGCAGGTGTCTCGTCGTGTCTCGTCGCTAGCTGGCGCGTCGATGCATTCTGCCACGCGATCCCGTGGTCTGCACACTTTTGATCGCACCTGTACATATGGATTATTAATATTTTGGCCGAAGTAGAGTGTGCCATGCGATATTCTCAACTCCACATTCATGACTGCATGCACACATTGGTCAAAGGGTCAAACGAAAATAGCAATACTTTAGTCGTGACGTGTCAATGGCAGCTCTTAAACAAAACTTCCCAAATAATCTATCTATAGAATGCGTTGCTGGGCGAGTTGGTGCATTGTCTGAAAATAAAAGCAGAGCGCAAAAACAGATGGGACACAAGAGACATGAAGACACAAGAGCGCCCGTCCCGTCTTCATGTCTCTTGTGTCCCGTCTTTTTTTGCGCTCTGCTTTTATTTTCAATCTATCTATAGTTAGACACAACTTATGGCCCGGTCACACTAGTGGCAAGCCTGCCATAACGGCACGGTACCATAGAAGATTGGCCACTGCTGCTCGCAGGAGAGCTGTCCAAGGTGCACGGCAAAAGCTTCACCAACGAGGCAATCACGTGACACGATCCAATCTTGCACACACTGTGCATGAATGTGAGACAGCGAGATTTCGCACATCTGTGCATCAGCCGGGCAACCAATCGTCTCCGCAGAGTCTTGGATAGTGAATCTGGCATTGATTGCTGGAACCATGCCTGACGACATCCAAACTGCTCACGTGAAAACCGAGAGGAAAAAGCAAGCAGCTTGACGGGTCTCACAGGAGAAGCAGACAATGCAAAAAGCAGACGATGTGGCGCGCCAATGTAGCCATGGCAACCACTCCTCTATTGCGAATTGGCCATGTCCCTTTATGGCTGCTGGAAAGTATCACTAAAATGGGTCTCGGAAGCATTCT
This sequence comes from Rhipicephalus sanguineus, assembly GCF_013339695.2. Taxonomy (NCBI): domain Eukaryota; kingdom Metazoa; phylum Arthropoda; class Arachnida; order Ixodida; family Ixodidae; genus Rhipicephalus; species Rhipicephalus sanguineus. Next base: position 3,683,077 of record NC_051181.1, read on the forward strand.
CCGAGTGGCAAAGAACAGCTGACGTGCGCATGTGAAACCACTTGCACGAGGCAGCCTGAGAACAGCAAACGACGCAACGCAAGCCGCCGTGCTGCTAGCGTGACTGGGTTATTAAGAAGCCAGGAGAGGCCCCGTCTACATGACCGAAGATCAGCCGCCGACTGCCGTCCGGCTCACGACGTCAGTCTGGAGTGCGCACTCATCGGTGCAGGCCCACAGTCATGCCACTGTGGAGGAGGAAATGCCGCTGACTTGTACCCAACTCCAGTCGCTACCCAAAGCTCCCAGCAAGTCACTAGGCTGTCGAATGTACTGCATTTATCGTGTCAGAAAGTAAGGACGTCTTTTCCTTCACATACATAGTGTACAATCTTCTCTTACAATCACAGTTCGTACAAATTTCAGAATATGAATTTTATGTGGTCTCGGCTAAGGCCCATTAGCCTACAATGTGCAAGAGAACAGTTGTTGTGCACCCATTTTCACCTCGCAGATGCGAACATGTGTTAAGTGCGGTATGCACTCTGCGCCGTTGGTTTGGCTGGTTGTCAGCATCACCCAACAACTGTGAGACGTAAACTCCAGGATGGTGCACGCCAATCTTGGAGGCTCTAATGCACCTTTGTGTGCCTACGCTTTTAGATTACAATTGGTGTTGGCAGCGCACGTTTCTCTTTTTTTTATGGGGCGCTGACATGTGCTGCTGCGCTCAAAGCTGCATGTTAATGTTCTATGTTAATACTTTCATAGTCAATGACGTACATGTATCTCCCCCGTTAACACATTACGGGAATACATAGAATATTTCTTCAGCCGATATCTCTTTGTCTTTTTTATGCTCTACTACAGCGGTACACCTGCTATTGCTTACGCATTGGTCGAGTGTGGGTGTGCGGCAGCTAGTATTGGTTTCGTCCTTCGGGTGGTTCCCACTTATTGCGCCCGTAAAACTGATGGCTGTCTGTTTTGAGAATCTCTCAATTATTGCTCCCCAGGGCAAAATTACGCCCGTTTCCGTGCAGGTGCTGCCTTACACAAACGATGCCGCCGTGGTTGTGTTTCCTGTTTTGGGGTCGCTTCAGTCTCGATGGCCAAAGGATTATTATAGGTTTCTCACCCTGTCTCCTTCCTTCCTTCACTTGTTCCTGCTTTCCAGACGCATGCACAACGATACATTTCTCTTCAGTGCGCTGGCGCTATGCAAGTGCGAGCTGGTTGTTCGGTTGCAAGTGAGTCGAGCGACAATTTCTCCCAATCACTGCTCGACTGCTGAATCAGAATCTGACCCATTGGATGTCAGCCCATCATACGAGGAGTTACTTACGAGTTCAGACTCAGATTATGAAGAACAAGTGGCACCTCAAAAGTGTGCGTGACTTGACAATGCTGACTGGATCAAAGGTGACTTTTCTACTTTGTGTTCCCATTTGACGCCACTTCGTGCACTTATTTTTGTATGTCTGTCAACTATGCTTATTGCAACGCATCATTTTTAAAAGACGTATAATCTTTCTTGGAATTTATCTTGCTGTTACTCATGAATAAACCATGTGTACATAACACAAACTACAGTCTATCCTGGATATATCGAACTCGAAGGGGATCGCGAAATAGTTCGATATATCGAGAATTCGAAATACAAAATATGCGTATTTAAGGCTTAAATTAAAGCGCTGCAGGCCTTGATACAGTTTACGGAAATCGTAAAAAGTGCGAACATGACAATTCGCTCACATATCTAAAGAATAAGGCGACAACTTGTTCTTTTGCAAGTTGCCGCACTTTATTTCGCACGAAAATAGTCCCCAAACTTGTCTTGCTTCTTGCGCGCTGTGAGTTCATCAAGTCATTGTCAATATCACTGAAGCTTTCCAAATAAGCAAATTCAACACCTTCGGCCACAACAGCGGTGATCAACGCTGAACATCGATGCTAGCTCTGTACTGCACGGGTCCATTTCCGCAGCACCGGCAACGTCAGCTACGATATCGGCAGCGATGCAGTCAGAAACAGCTACGTCATTATCTGCATCGATAAAGTCGTTCACTGTGCTCCCGTCCGATATGGCGCCCGGAAACATAATAAGTCGCAAAATTCACTGGCGTACCGTATGCCGTAGTCGGCGGTCATGATGCACCCAAAAGTCGTCACATGGCACCAAGGCCCGCAAGGAAACGGTGCACAACGGTGCTTTGCTTGACATCGCTCCAAGCACCGGTCATCATTTTTATCGCTACGAGCGGGACAATGTTTAGTTCGACTCCCTAATGACGATTTATCAAGAACGAAGCAAGAAGTACCCTAGTCTACATGCCGCAAGAGACAACGCTGCACAAATAAACATTTCTCCACCGTCGACACGTTGGTGATAGCGATGGCGCTTGCGGCTTTGTAGAAGGCAGCTGAGGCAGCCACTGCTTTGGCAGGAAATGTGAAAAAAAGCGTATCCTCTGAGATGTGCGTTTTAAAACCGAAAACACCAAAAATACGTCACGAGGTTGTGCATCTCGAAGGCCATGCTTTTCGGACCCGCATGCCATCATGGGCGAACAAACAAGGAAGTGAATGCAAACAGTACAACAAGGCTGCCGAGTCACTTCGCATTCTCATTGTGGTGCCCTCGGCAATCAGCCTCTTTGAAAAACATAACTATGCCCGGGCGTAGTTATGTTTCACCCGCTTTCCATATTTGTGTTTGGTGCGGAACTTCTTGATGACACGACCCATAGCTGTAGGCAGTCGACAATACCAAGACAAAATGGCGCACGCTCACGCGCGTCTCGGCGGTGAAGCAGACGCCGGAAACGCCGCTTGGCCAATCGTATGCCTAGATTTTGTCACATGCCCCAAGCAGCCAATAGAATCGCGCGCTTGTACTTCTCGATGACGCGTTTTTGCTAGAAAACCAATGAGCAAGGCGAGCCAGCGGTGGCGGGAAATTGAAGATGAAGAACGGCTCTTCCAAACGAGATCAAGATGGCCACGATAGGCCGTGTGTACCGGCAGCGGTTCTGCGCGGAAAGAGCGCGATTTTAGTGTCAATTTGCGCTCAGACACACCTCATATTGGTGTTACAAATTGATTTTACAGCGGAAATAATGAAAATAGAAGCCAGAAACTTAGCAGATTTGTGCAAAAATAGATACAGATTCCGAAAATGTCAGCTTCAAAAAGTCGATTTTTTTGCGATTTTCGGCCTTCTAAGACCCGTGTCCCCCCTTAAAAGAGCCAGCCGACGAAGATGAGAGAAAACTCGAGGCTGCGGTGCACGAGTTCAAAGAGTTGGTGCTTGAACACCTCCCTGCTTCAAATCACCTGCTCAACAGAATCAGAACTAGCATCCAGACAGACAAAACACTCTCCAAGGTAGCCACTTTCTGCACAACGTCTTGGCCAAGGGTGCATGGGCTGTCCCCTGACCTGAAATGCTATGTCAAGGTGGCGAGTGAAATTTCACTCGTTGACGGTCTGCTCTTCAAAGGTGACAGAATAATCATCCCACCAGACATGAGGGTCGAAGTTCTCGAAAAACTCCATTCAGGCCACTTGGGCACAACAAGGTGTCGAGCAAGGGCAAGAGAAAGTGTATGGTGGCCAAGCATAGGGAAGCATATCAAAGGCTTCGTGGACAGATGTCCAACCTGTCAGGAGCACAGAAAGCCAGGAACCGAGCCCCTGCTTCTAACTCCATTGCCCGCCCACCCTTGGGAAACTGCCGGCATCGATCTCTTCATACTGGAGGGGAAGGAGTATGTCGTGGTAATGGATTACTATTCCCGATTTATCGAGCTGGAGCAGCTGAAGAGAACAACTACAAAAGACATCGCCCAAGTCCTGGAACCAATATTTGCACGATTTGGTGTTCCGACGACAATACGCACAGACAATGGCCTGCAGTTCACTTCTGTGGAATTGAAGGAACTGGTGCAGCGCTGGGGAGCCACACACATGACCTCAAGCTCTTACTATGCGCAGAGCAACGGTATGGCTGAGAGAGCCGTGCAGACAGCAAAGCAGCTTCTGAGGAAGACCTCGAACATAAACGAATCCCTGCTTGCCTACAGAGCCTCACCTGGCGTGGAAGGGTTTTCACCGGGAGAACTACTAATGGGCCGTCGCCTAAACACCACAATACCAACCACTCCGAGAATGCTAGCCCCAAAGTGGGATGACAGTGAGTTCAGAAAAAGAACGAAGCCTATAGAGTGCAAGTAAAAGCAACATACGACACCCGGCACAAGGCACAGGGCCGAGGACGCTTATCACCCGGCACAGCTGTACGCATCTTCACTGGAGCTGCATCACATGGCATGGTGACACAGTCAGCGCCGAAACCAAGGGCCTACATTGTGCAAACTGACAGAGGGCCTGCAAGACGCATGGCAAGGCACCTGCAACCTCTGCGAGGGGTGAGCTCCACAAGGAGTGGGCGTGTTTGCAGGAAACCAGACCGCCTGGACTTGTAGGACTCAATCCTTTAAGAAAGGGGGGTGTCGTGGGCACCTCCGATAGCAGCGCCCCAAGCGGCAACGAAGTGAAGCGGACGGATTGGCGGGAAGAACCGCAGATCGGCACAGCCATCACTGCCATTATGGCGATTGCGTAGCATGTACTAATAAACAGTTATCTCGTTACCCTGGTTGCCGTTACTCCAATCCCGGCCACAGCTATGACACTTGACAAGGTTGCACGCTGTTGCAACAGAAAAGAAAGCACAAGGAAATCACACTGGAAGTGAAGAAGAGCCTTTTAAAGGATCACAGTGACAGTCAAAAAGTGCCTGTCCTCACGGTCAAGTACGGACTGTCACAGTCTCAACAATCATCCACTTCGCTACCAAGCTGACTGAGAGTGGGTTCAATGGCACGGACAGTGGGAACCGCAAGACTTTGACAGGGCGCCCACAAAGAAGACACCTTGTTCGAATGGTTCTTGGGCGCTCGTGAGCATGCCCATCAGTGGGCCAATTCTGGCCGCGATGGCAAAGCAGTTCCCCTACATACTTCACGAGACCGACTTTGAGCCAGGTGGCAGCTGGATACAACAATTTAAGGGGAGGCACAAGATCGTGTACAAGGCCATCACGGGCGAGGCAGCATCACTCGACATGGAGGCAAAACGCCGTTGGGAAGGTGAGACGCTGCCAAGCATCTCTGAAAAGTATGTTCACCATGATGTCTACAACTCACCTCGAAGAGTCATGCTGTCAAGGGAGACCCGTGCAAGGGTGGGAGGAACAGTAAGCTGCCCGTCTTCTGGTGCAGCAACATGGACGGCAGCGACAAGTGTCTGGCTTTCGTGATTGCCAAGTCAAACCCGCGCTGCAAGAATCCCGGCGCAGTACCACCACAATGGGAAAGCGTGGATGATGTGGGCACTGTTTCAAAAGTGGTTGAACGAGCACATAGAGCGGCAAAACAGGACGGTGGCACTTGCCCTAGACAATTGCAGTGCACACCATTCTATGCCGGCGGACACGACAAGCGAGGGAGTGTTCTTCCTTCCGCCAAACACCACAGCAGGATTGCAGCCCATGGATATCGGCGTGATCGTTAACTTCAAGTTGCTGTATCGCCGCCGCGTCCTGGAGAGGTTTCTGCCGAATGTGGGCAACGCCGCACAGGGTGGCCAGGAACCAGACCTGAAGATAACACTGCTGATGGCCGTGCAATTTATCTTCAGAGCATGGTGTGGAGTCCGCGCCTCCATGGCGCGCAAAACTGTTTCAGGCAGGCGGGCTTCGTTTGACGATTTCGCAAGGAGGAAGCGATGCCACCAGAGGCATGCGAAGCGCCCGACAACAAAGGGGTGCCGGAGTGGTTGCCGGTGCTTAACGAAGATGCGTCGGGTCTGAACGACTTTCTTCGTGCAGACGTGGAAATGTCAGAGTGCCTCAGTGATGAGGCGATCGTTGCGCATATACATGCTGCGGCCAGCGGTGAGAGTGACGACTCTGACGACACGGTCGAGCAGCCTACCCAGGTGCTGTCATCGCAGGAGGCCCAACAGGTGACACAGTCCCTCCGGGACTTTGTTTTCGCGAAGGACCTCCCACTCAGCTACATGGAGCACCTAGATGCTCTTGAGAAAGATGTGCGCCACAAGCTGACAGACTATGGCTTTTCTGCAAACAAGTACATACTAGTTGCACTACCTTACTTGCATGCAAATAAAATGTTTTGATCTCTCTTGTCTTTTTTTTCTCAACCCGCTTATAACAATTATTTTTGGAGCAGCAAAATGTTGCTTTTAGAGCACAAAAATCCAAATTTGGAGCAGGTTGCGAAAAAAACCTGAATTTTTTAGCCCGAAATCCCAAATTTGGAGCAGTATAACAAAGAAGGCTTACTTTTAGAAAAGAAAGCAAAAATACGTAAAAACAATTCAACAACAGCTAGTTCATGCACAGTGCACGTGAGCACTGCTATTTCAATAAAAGCAGTGTGTTGAGCCATCCCATAGTGTGAACAATGACTAAATCAGTGTGAGCAATGACTAAGTCAGTGCAAACAATGACTAAGTCAGTGCAAACAATGACTAAGTCCACATTAGCATTTGCAGGACCTGTAAAATAATTCGACAGGCCCTGCAAATGCTAATGTGGACCTGCGAACCTGGCAACCTGGAAATTTGGGAGATTTGTAAAGCAGAAGCAAGTGGGGGTAGCGAAAAAAGAAAACTGGCATATGCTTTTGTCTATTGTTCCTCAAGGCCGCAGGAATGCCATACACAGCAGCTCCAAATGATTGCCAATAATTTTTTAGACGTCAGCGATCATACTAGTACTCGTAAATACACGGCGCGTGCACGAATGAGTAATTAAGGAACAAAATGTGCCGTGTCCCTGACAGCTATTACCAAACAGCCCCTTCTAAATCTCAGAATGCTTTTCCGTAGGACACCAATGTATTGTGGCAAAAGTGGCTTAAAAATGTTCTGCACGCAATAAAACAAGCATCAGGAAATTTGAGAACTACTGTCCTTTTCTACTGCGATAGCAACTATATGGACACTCTCGACGAGTTTTTGCCGTCATCTCCCGTATAAAGTCCAAATTGATAACATATCCCTGTGCATAGTATGTTCTACCGTGGGTAAAAGCGTGTGAGTGCGTGCGACGAACTCGGCTGAAGCAGATATCAAACGAGCCAGCCCACCTCCGTCGCTCGGAGGGCACATGCGGTAACACCACTCCGCTCGGGAAGCCTGCCATTGAAGCATAGAGCAAACGCCCCGCCCGTCTTGAACAAGCATGAAAAGACGCGAGAGGGGGCGGGGGGGGGGGGGGGTGGCTGTTGCTCAAGTAGCAACTTTGAACTTTGATTCTAAGGCCGCTGGCGCGCGCACTATCTCAGCAGCCATCAACGGGCGGCTCGTATATCCTGCTACGTGCTGCATTCTCAATGAGAAGACACTGTGCAGAAAGAGCGTCTTTCCCTGGAGCGGCCGTATTCCCTTACACCAACGTTTTGTAGTTACGTGAGATCGGATACAAAAGAGGTTGCTGCCAGCGTCACTTCGTATAACATTACAATTTGTTGCTATAACATTCATTGCCTCGTCCTTGCGGTGGAACTGACCTTTCTTTTTTCCTTTCGCGAGGGGTTAGGGTTAGAGTCTGTATTGGATGATGATGCCCACACTGCAGATGACCAACGCGGCCTCCATTTCTCGCTCAAATTTGCGCAACTGAGAAAATTTTAAGCTGGTCGGGCATTTTGGCGCAATTTTAACAAATTGCACAGTTTTGGCTCAGCTTGGCGCAAAAAATAAGGAATTGTATCAAATTGGCGCAATTGGCGCAGCTGTTGCATTCCTGGACAATGTGCAGTTTTGAGTTTGTAGGAGCCAGCTCGCGATCTCGAAATGCAGCTTCAACCCATTTCCTGTTTAAATGCAACCTTTTTTACTGTCGTGAAAGTATAGAAACGGAACATAATAAAACAAGTAAAAACAGAAAATCCGTACTTTTCGATAAAACTTGCATTTTTCAAGTATAGTATGTCCCCTTAAAGATTTTGAACAAAACTTTTGCTGCCGAGATTTTCAGCCGAACTGAAAGCTTGGGTGATGAAATTAGTTAACACCACCTTTCTTTCTGAAAGAAACTAGAGGAAGATCATGAACTCGATGCTTTTTTCACAAACTGCCGCATCTACCGGCCACGTCGTGAACCAGGAGAGGTGATGTCCCCGGAAATGCCAGCCAGCTCTGCTTCCTCTATAGTTCCTAGAACCAGTACGAATGGGTGGGACACCTCTCTTTGTGGAAGGGGGAGAGTGGCCGGACTAGAAAGCGTGCACCCTACACGCTTGACGTCACGACTGCACACTGGCGTGCAGTCGCCGCATGCTCACAATCCTCTAAAGCCATCTGTTCAAAAATATGTGAAATAGACTCTGTTTATTGGAACAGTCCCATTTTCAGAGTCAAATTTATATGTTTTCATCATTTATTGCTATTTCTGTTCAGCCTCCATTTAAGATACACATGGAAAGCATCGTACTGGATACAATAATTGTGGCAATATCTTGTACCTGGATCTTGCCAGAGTACATTGTATCGTCTCAGGATAAAATTGCAAAGTGTTTTTGCCCCGTACAGTATAATGTGGCGCCAATGTTTCAGTCAGCACTCTTGAGTTTTCAGAGCTTGCACGTAAGAGCTCAGACAATGTCACCCTAAGAATCGGTGTTTCATAAGCTCACCTTTTCGGCTGGTCTGCTTGGTTGGGCTTGAGGCGCCAGAATGTGTACATCTGCCCGCATCCTTGGAACCCCTGGCAGCACCTCCAGCCTACAAACCACAACAGTACTTGTATGCAGTTCCAATATTTTGCAAATCTCTCCCAGTGAACCTTCTCTAGACTGCTACATATTTGGTGAAAATGTTCCAAGTAACCAAGCGAAACATAAGCTACAGTCAATTCCTCTACCCCACTACTCTAATATTTTGAAGCGTATAAAAGTTGTTTCATTAACGAGGCTGCAATATTTTATCTGAGCAAACTGAGACGATACATGGCCTCTATCAGGAATGGATCCATTGAGGCAACTTGTATTCGTAAGGGAAAACAGCAATGGCCTCAGAGCACATGGCGAAGCACCAGTCGGGAAGTTATTCAGAGAGCGCAGAACTTACACCATCTGTGCCTGGCTTTGGCTTTCCTCGCCTGGCCAATTCTTCAACCTTGGCTTGATGACCCTTGAAGTGCTGCACCAAAGCAAAAAATATGATGGCGAGACAAGGCAGAACTGACACACAACAATAAAGTCACAACATATGTAAATGCTTTTCTAAAAAAGATAGAGCTTTTTCTTTAAATATTTCTGGAACTGTTTTCAGAAAGAATTACGTTTTATCTTCTGTTGTATAAAAGTTGCAGACAATTCTCCAATGCCAAAACAAGTGCAGTTTTCAAGACATGTTGTTGGGCTGGTTGCTTCATTATTGCAAAAAATGGTTACAATGCAACACAATCTGAAGAACTCATGCTTCCTGGCTTGAATTCTTTGTGTTGTAACCATTTTGCACAAATGCAATTTTATGGCACTTACGATTATTTTTTTCTTGTGAAATAAAATACTAATGTAATTTTTGATGGGCATGCATTGATAGCCATATTCAAAATATTCTTCAGTGTATATATATATATATATATATATATATATATATATATATATATATATATATACTGAAGATTATTTCGAATATATATATATATATATACACACTGTTTTATTGTATTCAGTTTCTCTACTTTCAAGACAATAAAAATCAAGGTTGCCTTTAAACAGGAAATTGGTTAAAGCCGCCTTTCAAGATCACGAGCTGGCTCTTAGAAACTGAAAACTGCACATTGTCTACACTTCATTTCACCAATATAAAGGGACATAATCAAGGAATGTCAGAAACACCAACCCATTCGCAACAATCTGTCCAGGGAGTAACGGGAGGCTTTGCGCAGCTTAAGTGACAGCCAGAGTATCATTCTCAAGCTGGCCAATAAGGGTGGCGCCATGGTTGTACTTAACAGGACTGACTACAAGTTTGTGCAACATAACCGATAGCCTGGCAACGTATATGTTGCCGTACTTGTCAATAAAAACAAACGCCTCAACTACTTTTTGCGCTGTCCTATCTTTATGCCGGAGAGCACCTTGGTTTGACGCAGCAACGGGTTACATCTGCAAGTTTTACAATGCAAGCACAAATTTGATGAAGCCTGAGCCTTCAGTGATGCCCTGTGATCCATTGAACGATTATTCAAACACCTCCCGGTTTGGCCGATATAGCACTTTCCGCAAAACAAGGCTTTCCCCATTCAACCAACCCCTCCCGGTAGTTAGCTTCACATTCACTCCACTTCTTTACCTTTATCCACTACTGCGCAAACGCGACCCAACGTATTCCTAGACGGAAAGGCCACCTTAACACCCAGACGGTTTCCCACCTTTTTCATACGGTGAGAGAACGCATGGAGATATGGAATGCAGGTAATGGGCATATTTTTATCCCTAGCCACCATGTTGCCAACAGCCTTTCCTTCCTGCTTAAGTTTAATCAATAACCTTTCATTAAGAGAGGCCAAATTTCCTTTGGGAAAATTTGATAGCCTTAGCCTGTTGAGCTCGTCATCAAAAGCCTCCGACATTTGATGCGGGCAAGACTTGCGCAATGCAAATTTTAATCAGGATGTGGCGATACCATTCCTCACTATAGTCGTGTACAACTACAGCTTGGAGTGACAAGCGTGAAAATCAAGAATGGGCTTAACTGACCGAGGCAAGCAACATGTGTGCTCCTGCCCAATCATGATTTTCAAATCCAAAAACTGAATACAGTCTTCTTTAGGGACCTCAAAAGTGAATTTCAAACCTCGCCCCTTTTCTAAGAAGATTTTGAGCACATTTACCCTAGAAATCATGCAACTGTTCTTCTCAACGAAGACAAGAAAGCCATCCACATAACGCATTATCTTAAGTGCTACACATCCCAAGCCCACTTCCAGGTCACGATCAATCCTACTTATGCATACCTCACTCAGTATAGGCGCAACCCGGGAGCCAATACATACCCCCGATTTCTGCCTTTACACTCCACCTTTCCATTCAACCAGAGTCGAGCTTAAATACACCGACAACAGCTCCAAGAAGGCCGCTACAGAGACGCCACAGTCGTTCTGGAACCTTTGTTCGTCATTGTCTTCCTGTACGCAGTCTCTCACACTTTTCATCAAGATGTCATGCTCCAACGAGTAGAAAAGATCCTCCACATCTATGCTAAACACAGACATGGGTCCGAGGGTTCCTGTCCTCAGGAACTGGACGACTTCATCCGAGTTCTTCACGCGGAAGGGATCTCGAATGCACAGAGAAGAGAGGTGCTTTTGCAGGAAGCCAGGCACTGCCAAGTTCCTCACTCTGATACACTTACCCTAAAGGGGTTACCCTCTTTATGGGTCTTAACAGTGAAGAAAAGGCTCAGTAAATTTCCTACCTCACCTCGCACAGCTGTTCCAGTAGAAAGATGGCTTTCTTCTTCATGTTTTTCCCCAACCCTCTTGAGGTTCTTCTCCACAGCATCCATCCCTTTCTCAGAAAAGGTGCTCTCATGCGGGACAATGAAGCTCCCCGCCGGCAACCAAAGGCCTGATGCCACTGGAAGTCATGCAGTCCACCAGAGAAAGTACCTTGCACTTCCTTCCCCACCTTTCATTGAGCGCAGTCACAACCCTTGCTCCTTCAGCAACGCACCTTCCCCTTTCATCTTCAGGTATCCTTCCAGTGATAGAACGTGCCACAGCAAAAATTTCTGGATGCCCAAGGGTTGGCTCAAAGAAAAATTTAGGACCCAATCCTAAAGTCTTCAGATGGGCTTAGCTGGGGAAAAACAGCGCAGTAAAGGACAAGGACGCAGGAACACAGTAGACTGGACGAGCGCTCGCCCAGTCTACTGTGTTCCTGCGTCCTCGTCCTTTACTGCGCTGTTTACCCCAGCTAAGCATGTACCAACTCGCCCAAATCAAAGTCTTGCTTCAGATGGGGTTCCGGCAAGACGATACTATCCAAGTATACTATACTTTGGCACAAGCTCCTTGAGCTTTCTTCTTTTTCGGAAGCGTGGGCCGTAAAGTGTTCCAAAGAAATTCCGTAATGTGGAACCTTGTGGCAAACCAACTGCAGTAAGCTGGCGAGTTACAGCTACGTGCCACGACACCGCCGTGGCTCCGAAGACAGTCTTCATATAGCCTCGCTTGTCTCCACCACTCCGACTTGCATATGCGTTTGGCATGGCCTGGCTACGGTTCAAACCAACTGCACAACCTCTGGACGTCTTCACGGCAAGCCCCACCCTCAAATGCCACGAGGCAGTTCTAGCTCGGCACACGTGCCACCAAAACAGCAGGGTTAGAAAAGGGCAGGTTAAAACACGAAAAAGAGCCTATGCAACTAGTAATATAACGTAGAAGGACTGCGCGAAAATAAACTGGGACAAGAAGACACACGCACAAGTGCAGACTAGCAACTGGCAGTTTATTGAAGAAACACAAATTTATTCACAAGTATGGAAACATGTGCATTGCCAGGCCATTGGTTACGTTGCACAAACTAGAGATAGATTATCTAACTGCCAACCTCTAATCGCTCACGTGGTTTTTGTATCCATTCTTTATAACTATGTTTCTTCAATAAACTTCCGGTTCCTAGTCTGCGCTTAGGCTTGTCTTACTTGTCCAAGTTTTTCGAGCAGTTCTTCATAGTCAGAGATTGTATGAACTCATCACTAAATGCACGTATTTATTTCTACAGCGTTTATTAGTTTGTTGTATTTATTTGTACAGTCGTTTTTTTGTGTGCAAGATTTACTGTAGTTATTGCATTCCAGTTGCCACATGCTGTTGTCTCTTCTATTGTGGCAAAATTAATTAACCTTTCTTGTGCAAATTCCTTATTTAGCGCATGTTCTCGTTTGCACAGCATATTAACATTATTGTTTTCCCTTCTTTTTCCAAAGTTCCATTGGTGTTTCATTGAACTATCCATTGCATGATGTACATCACCCCTTATGTAACACCCCTATCAATGGAGCCTTTAAGGAAAAATAAACTGAACTGAATTGCACAACCTTTCAAAATTCATTTCTGATTTCAACTCCCTGCACCCTTCGATAACATTTATGCACACACACTCGCAGGAGAGTGTTCATTTTCTGGATGTCACTGTATCGGTCAGTGGCACCAACAACCAACAGTATCTGCATTTCTGCAGTAGTTACCCCCATCAGTGCAAGACAGGTGTCCCCTACTCTCAAGCCCACAGACACAGAAGAATTGGCTCTGGAATGGCATAATTTGACACCCACGCACAGGAATTGAGAGCAGCCTTCTTGTATCAAAAGTACCCAGAAAAAAATCATTGAGCATGCTCGCTCTTCGGACCAAGAAGAAAAGGACTGAAATAAAGGCAGCACGACAGGGGCAAATCTAATCCTTGTGTACTCCGCCTCTGTGCTAAGCCGCCACTTCAACATACTTAAACAGAGTAGTCGACTCTCTGCCATTTTTCAAACCCTGCCCAAGGTGGTTTACTGCAGAAATAAAAACCTGACTGAGACTTACTTGCTGGTAAGGGCAAAAATGCACAAATCACCATTAGTGCTGTAGACCACGCGGAAACCTCGTTGCAGGGTGTGCACACACGTGGTGACGAAAAATACAGTCAAAGCCTCCTATTCAGACTTTGCGTATAAAATTAAGGAAGACCTTAATTGTGACTCGGCCAATGTGGTATACAAATTTCACTGTGAATTGTGCAAACGGGAATATACTGGACAGACAGAAACCGTGTTCAGTTTGCGTTTCAACAATTAAAGGACACTCATGAAAGGCCTCCCTAATTTGCCGTTCTCCAAACACATTAATCTGCCTGGTCACTCTTTGGAGCACATAAGCGTTATACTTTTACAACCCGACTTTCAGAACACACGGGAGCACGAACAGCAGGACTGATATTTGATAAACAAATTCAAATCACTCTCCCACACAATCAACGAGAGTCCTGGGTGACTGACGTGCCTCTGTGACCAATTGTAGCACCCAGAAAAGGAATTTATAATTAATTTATACATATGCAGGTTTGGACACACGGGACAACAAATAAACAATCGAGTGCATGAAAATACAGTCAACGTCCGATTTTTCGGACTCCCTAGGGACCGCGAAATTGTCCGAAAAATCGGGCAGCCCGAAAAAACAAATTCATGCTTTTTTATTCTGCTCAAGCGGTCAAATCACCCCAACCATGTCCAAAATAGCTTTAATGCCTCCCAGTACACTTATCAGGCATTTTGGTGGGTGCCCAGGCTCTCGCAAATACATTCGGTACCTGCCGCCAACCCCGCCTAACTATGCCAACTGCCACTTACTTGCAAATTTGCGTCTCGTGATGAGCGCCGCTGATACCAGCAAAGCGCGGGATAGGTTACGGCTCTCTCGCATGGAACGTTTAGAAACGATGGCGCGGAACACAAGGACTGTTGCGGAAGAGCAAACGTCTCGTCCAGCTTTCCCCGATGCGCGTGCGCACACATCGCCGAATCTCCGCCGATGTGCAATTTGCTGCCGTGTGAAGCCGATTGTTTCTAGTTGTGTGCAGCACATCGTCAACTAAGGTGACGCTGTCACTGTACTGCTGCTGTATCGTACGCATGCATTTGTCATGAAAGTGTTCATGATGCCCACTCTGTTCCTGACCGCACACAGGCGCGGCAATGGCGAGCTCGTTTCATTCATGAAGGCAACACGTCTGTGCGGCGCACTTAGCGGTCTCTCACAAAAAGGCAGCATGAAAGGCGGCGCGGCGCGTTTGGGTTCCCGCGTATTAAATGTGTGCAGTATGCATGCAACTGCGCTGGGCCACATGCACTACCGAGCAGTTAACTGAAGATGCTTATCGTAAGGGTTGTCAGTGATTAAGCCGTGCTGGTGCGTTTGCCACCTGCTGCCATCATGCCTCCGTGCATTTCCGCTGCTTATCCGTAAAGACATCGCCGCACAGAACCGTGATAGCGGCCCCTTAGAATTTCTGGTCAGCTTCAGCCCATACCACTTCGGCATTGTGGCAAAGCTGACTTTCGGACTCTGCTACTGTCGCAAAAAGATCGACTTGCGGAAGCGCTGGTTCGAACCTACGAGATGATAGACACGGCAGAGGTGGGGGGCTTCAATTATTGCCTTTCAGACCTGCAATTTGGGCAGAAAGTCCGAAAAATCGGACGCTGAAGAGTTTCAGCGTACGAAATTTCGGACGTTCTTATACATTGACATCTATGGGGCTGGTGACAGGGCCGCGAAAGCATCCGAATTTTCGAGCATGTCCGGAAAATCAGGCGTCCGAAAAACCGGCAGTTAACTGTAATACCCATAGGGGCAGTTCTTCCGCTACCTATAGTATTTGCATGGTCACCATATTTGAACGAATGGTGATGTTTTAGTAGTAATGTTTAAGCTTAAATGTGCTAATGCTAAAATGACGACATAGCGTATTTTTACACTGACAAAAGTAGTATTCAAGAAGACTAAGCAGTTTTGCCACGCGTCTGAAGCGCTCGTGAATATGGAGGAAGCTAAGATTTGTTTAATGGAGAACAAAACCCTCTAGATCTGCTGGTATTAGTTGGAACAGTGCACCGCTCGGGCACATTGTGCCTTTGCATCGAATACGGAACACTGGGCCGCACTGCTCGTCAGCACTCACGCTTGTCAAGTGCGCCTCGCAAGCATGGATGGGGTGAGGATAACTTTCTGTGCTCGCCTGTCGGCACGTATGCAATGTCTTCCTTGACGTAAAGGCTATTTACGTGTGTCAGGTACTGAACTGCTCGTGAGATAAAGATCAGGCTGTGCATAGATATTCGCCACTTTCGTGTGGGGGTATCAATGGGAACCAACGCGCAGGGGTTGTGCTTCAGTATGTGCTGGGATAATGCATTTTTTTGTACACTAACTTATGCCTCGGTTTGTAGTAGGCGCGTTGCTTATGAATGTACCGTGCTTGTAATCAGCCAAGCCATTTTAAAAATACTGCTTTATTGTTAAATTCGAGGCCCTGACTTACTAATGTTTGAAGTTTGAAAAACAACATGTAGACGAAAACGCGCTCTATTTTTGGAAAAAGACGTAATTCCATTCCCGTTCCATTGCGTGCAGAAGGCGCTTAATTCCATTCCCATTGCATTCCTCCAAGCGTTGTCCCCATTCCATTCCGGGGTCGCGAAAATGTGGAATGATTTCGGAGTCATTTCAATTCTGGAGTGGCAACTCCGCAACACTGGTTGGAAGCATTAAACCACACACTTTGCGCTATTAGCATTGTGTGATGACTGGTTATTTTACTCTTCTGCCACACTATATTACATATGTTAACACGATTCCTTGCCTGACATGACGCCTGTGTGGAGTGTTTTTGCGAAGTAGTTACAAGCACCACCGTGGCCCTCTCGTGGAAGACCCGACTGCCATGCAGAGGGCGCGGGTTAAAATCGCATCCGACCCTAAAAATTTGTTTCTCATTTAATTTTTTTTTCTTATTTCACGCGATAGCGATCATGGACACCCGCGGCGGCGGACAACTATAGCGCCAAAATCAGCTGTTATCTCATAAAAAATTTCGCTGTAACAAGCTTCAGCGCCGACAATGCCCTCTCCACTTTGGCCTGTGTGACAGGCGCGCAAAAGTCCCCTTGTGTTAATAATAATAATAATATCTGGAGTTTAACGTCCCAAAACCACGATATGATTATGCGGGACGCCGTAGTGGAGGGCGCACTTGCGTTAATACAGTAGAACCCCGCTGTTACGTTCCTCACTGCTGCGTTTTCCCGGCTGTTACGTCGTTTTCCGCCGGTCCCGGCATAGCTCCCATAGGATACAATGTATTGGGAACCCCGCTGTTACGTCGTAACTGTCGGACCGTTCCCGTATGATACGTCGCGAAGTGCGCTCGGAGCCGACCGAGTGACTACCAAAGAGAGTGGCCATGGTGCATTTTCACGCAGTTTGGCCTCGTTTGACCGTAATATTAGCCGCATGAGAGGCGCAAGCAACAGAATCTTTCAATTGATGCAAACAAAAGCATGGCCTTCGAGATTCAAATTGCAAAGATGGCGTCTATGACGTAACTGCTCGCGAAAGCAAGGCCTTCGAGATTGGCATTTACTATTGACAAAAGCATAGCCTCTGAGATTTGTATTGCACAAACATGGCGTGAATGACGTAACTGCTTGCGAAAGCAAGGCCTTCGAGATTGGCATTCACTTCTGCCATCGCGTTGGCGTAGACTCATCATCATCGTTATTTGTCGGAGAACGGGAGGAGTTCGAGCTGGTTGGAGCTCGCGTGGTCGTGCGTGCGGTTCGCGGTCGGACTCGCCGCGCCGGTCGTGATTGCGTGTGCTTAGTTCTTTCATGCCTACAGCTGTTGGTGTTAAAAAAATCACATACGTTGATTACATTTCTGTTGATGAGGCCGTCCTAAGCTCCGCGTTTCTATCCATCGACTAGATCGCGGCTGAGCGCGCCAATTTTCGTGCTACTCGTAAGAATTGAAATGAAATTCTGTACCACTAAATATTTTGCCGTTTTTCCTGTTTTTCGGCTCTTACGTTTCCCGTCTCTTACGTTTATTTCCTACGGTCCCTTCAAAAACGTATCAGCGGGGTTCTACTGTATAAACATATCTGGTTGCCACTGTTTTCGTTTTTCGCACAATTTCAACAAATCTTTGCTTTGGAATTCCTGCCTGAGGTATGCGCCAATACTGTACTGAGATATGCTCACATTGCACGAGCTCAGTTGTTCCGGATTGCGAATTTTAACACGAAAGTGTTTTATGCCGGGGTCCACCAAGACTTCAGTGACATATTTCCGTCATGGAAATGACGTTGAAAGAATTTACACGATCAGATGGCAAAGAAGAAAAGATTCCGTCAACGGGCATCGAACCCACGATTGCTCGGTCCGCAACAACAGATGCCTGGCACGCTATCCACTGCCCCACGGTCAGACTCTAGAGGCTTTACAAACGCGCCTTTTATATCTACCACTCTCCCGGTCGGCAGGGTAGCGTTGCCCTCTGGGAGTGGTAAGGTAAAGTAATTCGTCATTACTGTGGCCTCCGTGATTATCACCTGCAACGCCTTACGTGTCCGTCCCATTCGGCGCGTTTTCAATAGAAGTTCAATTTCGTCAATGCCTTAACACACCGCGAGGTGGCGAACCTCAGCCCAAGTGTCGTAAAAACGTTGGCCTCGCTCATAGCATTGCTCTAATTCAAACCAAAAATAGCTCTGCAACGCGTGCCTGCCTCACCTGGCTGTAACACCGTGTTCCCCGCTCACGCGCTCACCCCAAGAAAAATTGCAGCCGGGCTACCGGGGCGGCACGATGCACTTTGCGTTTCCCTCTAATCCGGCCGCGGTGTTCAATCACATTTTAACATGCCACGGGATGGCGACCAAGTTCTGCGTCCAATATGCGACGCTCTTCTGGCTATCACACCTCGTTCTCTAATTACGCTTTCACCGTTAACTACTACAGCTACCATAAGGGTTTGTTTAACCATTTAACATGAACGTTAGTCGTCGGGATGGAGATGCACCAGCAACCATCAAAGTGGGGGCATACACGTTAAACAGTGCCATTAGCTGCCAGGCATCAATATACATTGTGCAAACTCTCTTATATCAATGTACAGTAAAAATTCAATTACTTCTGTAAGGGCACGCTTTACTTTCGTGGTATTCCGATTCCTATGACGGAGGGATCAACCATGTTTTTTTTCGTGAACCGAAAAACGATTGAAAAAATTTCGGTTTCACTCCGGAACGAAATAATATATAAAGTTTTGGTTATGTTTTCGTTTCGGTCAAAAATATCGTTTTTTTTTTTCGTTTCTGGTTTTCGTTCCGTTCCGACACAGTGGTGAGGAGTGTGGAGTACATCAACTCAAAAAATGATTCCTTTGGTGACTTCTTTTGGAGAGTCTTGGATACACTTACCAAGAAGGCACCAGCTTTGTTGGTTGCCAACAACACTGCAGTGAATTTACTGCAGAGTTGATTCACGTCTACACTGTAACTAGGATGCATTTCTTTGCAAGACAAAAGTGTCAAGACAATGGCAGTGCCATCTAAGCACAGAGAGAAAGAAAAAAGTCTAAGCTTGTATGATATTCAAATGCTCGGGACAAGTCTGCTTATAAAGATACATATTTCTTTTCATAAGTTAATGCCACTATACTTGTGAACAAGTGTGTGATCATGGCAAGTGTTCTTGTGTCAATATATTGATGTTTTCCTATTTCTTTCCACGAAATTTGCATTTTCTGTTTCAATGATCCTATATATTATCTACTGACAGACATCCAGAAATCTGAACACTTGAAAAGAAGAAAGTGCACTGGTATATGTGATCTGAAGAGAGAAATCACGTCGTTTCAGTGGGATTTTCAACGAGGGTCTTAGGTCTAACCGTACAACAAAAGCTCAATTTCAACTTGCTTTAGGGCACGGCACGCTGAGGTGCTTATCGCTGCGCAAAGTTTATGTGCACAGCGTCGAAGATTCCATGCTAAGACTCAGGAAAACGGCTTTTAAATAACTACCAGCAGGAAACAGACGAATCGCAGCTTTTACCGAGGCTTCGTTGAGACGTAGCTCATACAACTGAGCTCCAAATTTTGCTGCTAGTATCTGAAACAAGAAATTACAGGGCAGCGAAACGGCTCTTTAATCGACAAGTGCACGCCTAGCACCACGCTTACGCGAGCTACAGTTTTTAATGGGGTACCGGAAAGACATAGCTTACGTATCTAGGCCCGACGTTATACTCCTCGTGCCTAAAACAAGAAGTTGCGCTGCAGGGCTCTTTGTTCACCTGAAACCGTCGTGTAAACGCCGCACACCGCGCCTAGCTGTGGCAGAGAACCCTCGTTTGCTTGGCGCAAAGTTCGACTGCAGCGCCGCGGTGGCAGGAACTGCAGCCTGCCGCCTGCTCCCTGTAGGCCAAGCGGGGAGTTCGGAAATTGAAAAGTATCTATAAACGTTGGACCCACCAACCGAAATGTTTGACAGTATTTTCCGGTGTATAAGATGCACCTTTCTTCAGATATTTTTGCTGGTGCGCCTTATACAACGGTACGCCTTAAATATGCAAAAAGTTATGCGATTCTGCGAGACCAATATGTCGATATTTCATTCGCGAGTGAGATAAACTGAGCGCAAGAGCATTCGTAAGAATATATCTAACCTTGTTATGACAATGAAGTGGGTGTGGTATTAGATGTCGGCTACTTGCTATTCAAGCAGTGTGGTGGCCACGGAGACCGCAACAAAAGCCACCACTGTGCTGTTCCAATTGTTTGTTCTTAAACGAAGCATTAAGCCCACGGAACTGAGGCAATAAATTAAAAAGGGGAGCTGCTAGCCCCCTCTTAAGCCCCAGGTGATGGCGATCCTCTTTTTGGCTAAAGGGTTCAGTTAAGGAGGGGGGATGTGGGGTTGCACACGCAACCCATTGTCTTCAACGCGGCGGCACCTCGGCTGCGTGCTACGTTTGCACGTGCAGTGGCGAGGGGGGTTGCATGGGAGAGGGCATTGTGCCGCTCCCGCAGCCCTTTGCGCCCTGCTCCCTGGCCGAAGTCGAGATGCCCCGTTTTACCTCCTTGCCTTTTTCTGGAGAGGCTCCTCTCCAGAGCCCAAGGAATGCGCGCCGCTTTCTTGGGGAGCTCCTCGTCTTTCAACTCGAGCAGCGGTGACGACCACACCACAGCTCGATCGAGTCGGGAGCCACCCAGCCGCCATCACCCCCTGCGCAACGCCCGGTCTATTGTGAGGTGACATATGGCCTCAGGGCCGGACTGCGAAGCCACGAGTGGAGTACGAGCCTTACCACTCTCAATCTCGTGTGCTTCCCATTTTGTTGTTTTGACGTTGTCGTGCGGAACTTTTCCGCCGCTTTGTTCCTACCTTATATTTTGTTGCATTGCTGGTGCTCTTGGCACAACAAACTGTGTCAGGCAAAGAACTCGTCTCTGTTACCACTGGCCTGAAACCCGCCGTGGTCGCGACTCAACACGAACCACGAGTTAGGGGTCCAGCTCTGACTGTTAGGGCTGCTGCGTAGCGCTAGTAGCGAGTAACTACACTCCTCTAGTGCGTGGTGCGATCCAAAGACGGGACAGTGTCGCACGCGCGGATCTGTTTGTTACAAAGTAACCCCTATATTTGGCACCTAACGTGGGGACAGGGGCCTAATCAGCCTCTGGTCGCTGAAAAACCGAGCTTTTACACAGACTGGGGTTGTCGCGTCAAGTTCAGTGCGTCTGTGTACATTCGTGTCTCTTTCTTCATCTCTCTCTTTTCATCCACCCGCCGCTTTCTTGAGAGTTGCCTGCATTGTCATCGTTCGAGCGTAAATTACCCTAGGCCTGGTCTCTGTTGAGGTAACGTGGTACGGAAAGAGGCAAGTGCCACTTTTCAAGAAGTATTGGGCACTCACTTCAAAGCTTCTGTTGCGAAGCGCGGACGAGGAAAGGAGTGCTGAAAGTTTCCGCCGAGATACAACATTCATTTTTGGTGGCGGGAGTTCGTTGGATAACCTGAGACCTTCGTCATGCCGTTCCGGTGAGACTGACCCCCCGCTCTGCCTTTGATTCAGCGATTCGGTGAGTCTAATGAATTTTCTCTGAGCCCCTACGCGTTTCTAGCCTAATTCTGTAATAGTTGACGCACTATTTCGCGCCCCGTGTTGCTGCTGGTCACGATTTCGGCACATGCCAGCAAAAGGGCGAGAATGGCGAAACAACCGCCAAGCGGACAAAGACGGGTCATAAAACGAGCCCGGTCTGCGAACAGGCGAGCGCCTCAGGCACCCCCCCGTTGCGTGCGCAGAAGGGGACGCATCTCTGCAACCCCGTGACGATGACGCGAAGGCCGTCCTGATGAAAAGCCGGCCACAAGACAAACCATCCCCATCTGGGCTCTGGATTTGTCTATTTCTTTTTGTTTTTTGTAGTGGCCCGAAGAGCTGCGAACAAACCGTGGAGTGACCCAGTTGTATATATTTGTAAACAGTTTCTTCGTTTGTCACTGGTGATGCGACGGCCTCCGGGAGGTGATGCGCCGGGACGTGCTGGTATTGCACGGGTGCGACGCTGTAACATTGCTGGTATTGCAACGAGTGTGTGGGGTTCGAAGCAGCGTCGGGCGCTGCTGGCCCAAAGGGTAGGAGGGAAGGGTTCAGTTCGCATGGTCCAGAAGAGCTCGGCCCAAGTTTGCATGCCACCTCTTTTACCGCTTTCGGCGACCGAGGCGTGTAAACAGATGGGTAAACCCCGGCGCAGAGGTACGAGGTGTTGCACCACTGCATTTGTTATATTTTATTGGCCTGTCTTGAGAGTGGTAATGCTTACATTAAGGTTAATTCGCTCTGGGATTTGGCGCGGCATAGTTTGAATGTTCGTCTATCGCCGTCACCTCCACGTCTGTCCATTTCGTAGACAGCACGTTGTGGACGTCCATTTCGGTCGGTGTCGCGAATGGGCAGTGTGCGTCCATGGGAGGATTATCCACTAGTGTCGAGGTCATACGTCAATGCGCTAGTGAGGACCACGCTTACTATATGAATGAACTGATCAGACAGAGAAACAATGACAGAGACCGGCTGTACAGATGCTATGCACATTAATTTGACTTACCGTATTTACACGATTGTAGGCAGACCGATTTTATCAAAGTTTGAAGTCTGAAGTTGGGGGGTCGACTTACAATCAAAACTAGTTTCGATTCTAAGGTCGACTTTCTAACTTTCTAAAAATCCCTGCATAGTGCCGCAAAGCTAGCTTTTCTGCATAGCTTCGAAGCACTGCCGTGAAGCCAGCTTTGCACACCGGAATTCGAGATAGTTTTCTTCAGCGACATCGAAAATAAATTTCCTTAATGAAATGCTCTCGCATTTTTAATTTTTCTCTTGATGTGTGATTTTAGGGGGGTCGACCTACATTCGAGTCGACTTACAATCGTGTAAATATGGTATGATAGCGGACAATGTCTCCTCTAATTCACTTCTCGTCGTTATACCGGCAGGCTTTGGATTTCCACATTCGGCTAGTGGCTTCCTTGCAGGCAACCTCTCTTTCCTTGGCTTTTCCTATTCTTCGCCCTTCGTGCGGTGTTTAGGTCCTCTTGAACGCCCAACTATTGCTTTTATGGTGTGTTTGTTTGAATATGTTTCGCTATTTTATATTCTATAGTTCTTTTGTGTACAGTCAAACTCCGCTACAACGAACTCCGCTACAACGAAAATCCCGCTTCAACGAAGGTTTTTCGATTCCCCGCCCGCATCCCATAGGCCTCAATGTATTAAAACTCCCTCCACAATGAACCACTTTTTTATTGTTCTCCCGGTTCAACGAAATTTTACCGGGACACAAGTCACTCGATCTGACTCGGACTGAACCACTCTAAGTAATTTTAATAAGTTCTAACAATGTAAATTATATAGTAGCAACATTTCTCATGGTAAAAAACGGCGCGCAAAAAAGGTACACATGACAGCGGTTGTCCTGTGCATTTGTCCACTTTGTTTTTTTCCCCGAGTTGTTTCTAACGGAGAATTCCTATCAGCTGACTCGCATTCAGATTCTACATTAAACATTCTCCTCGTTTTCTGACAGCTAAAACGGTCGCAAATGCACCAAAGCCGCATGTAATCCGCCGAATGCTGCAAAGCCAGGGGTATCTACCATAGCCATGGGGGACGCCATCGTTGGTGCTTGATGACGATGCCAACGATGCTGCGCAACATTCTCTGACAGCCAGCGGGCTTGGCCGACCGAAGCCTAGCCGAATCCCTATGTTGGATATTGGCTGCTGGCTCGGCCATCTTTGCGTGTGCCTTTTTTTACACGTGTTTAGTGGGCGAGCACCAAGCCGACCAAGCGAACCCAGCAGCGTTAGTCCTCGCCCAGTTAGCTCGCTGGTCCTGCACGCTTCGCTTCGTCAGCTACGACCCGTGCTTTTTTTTCTCGATCTCGTCTATGGTTGCCAGGGCCTATGGCGGCGCCACAGAGCAAGAAACAGAAGTTTCTTTCGCTCGAGCAAAAGGCAGAAATCATCGCCGCGGCAGCAGCCAGACGGAAAAAGGGACTCATCGCGGAAGAGTACGGTACCTCGCCAAGTTCGCTGTCGACGATACTGAAGTCCGAAGCGAGTATTTCAAAGGCACTAGCGTCGGGCACATCTGCTCAACGCAAGAAGACGACCCAGCCAGCCCACGTAGAGCTTGACAAGGCAGTGTATGCCTTGTCATACGGTGCACAATCGCGAGGCAGTGCCTCGCGATTGTGCACTGTATGTTTCTTTCAAGTGTCCGTATGTGTATTCCGTTTCTTCTGCTCTGGGGTGCGAGATCGCGGGAGCGCTGGCCGAAGGGTAGGTTGGCTCTCCAAACCTGTTTCTTTGTTTGTTTGTTTTATAGGTGTGCCATTTGCGGCCACTAATCGACATATTTTGTAACTTGTATTAGCTAATTGGTGTCCTGTAATTATGTTACGTACGATTGGCTGTATCGAATTATTGACCTCTTTGTACTAAAATCCCAGCAATAAACCACTCATTTGGAGAGTGTCGCCTAGGGTCTCCCTCGCTGAGCGCGACGGCTCGCCGTCCCTTTGCGGTGACGGGCCGAGTTCTCACGCGCAGCAGTGCGAACAGTGCACAGCGCGAGACGAACGAGGACGCGGCACCTTGCGTGAAGCTCGCAGTGCTCGAACCCGCAGTGATGTTTGGCGCGTACGGCTAAGAGTATATAGTGAGGACCGTGCCCGCCGGGAGTTGGCGGTAAACGCAACGAATAACTTAAGTAAAACCAATTGACGAACACCACACCGTGCAGTGCTATTGTCGTTTATATGTTCCTGCCAAGCCACATAACGCCATAGAGGCAACGCCAAAGATGTGCTTCAAGGCGCTTACAACGCTAGGTAAAAGAGTTACTCAGAGGCCAACAACTGCAACCCAGCTTTGCTGCCAACCGAGGCGGAAGATGTGGCTTCAAATTCAGTGAAATAAATACAGCATAGACCGCTTATAACGTATAGTAAAACCTCGGTAATTTGTACTCGGTTAATTGGGAATCCCGGATAATTTGTATTATTTGCGCGGTCCCAAATTTTTACATGTCAATTTAACCGGATAATTGGTGCGGCCAGTCTGCGACTTCCCGGTTAATTGGCACACTTGGCCGCGACTTCCAAGATATGCAAAGGGTGTTGCGAATCTCGGAGGCTGTAACTAAAACATGCATTTTTTTTTTTGATGTACGGATCTCGAAGGCCATGTTTTTTTTTACCGGAAATACGTCGTAGACGCCATGTTTTAGCAATTGCCAGGCGGCGATGCGTGCGGTTGCGATCATGATCATCATCATCTCAACAGCGATGTTAGCCACTCTAGCGAAGTGAATGTTTTGTGGAGTCTTTGTGCCATTTGGATGTCGGCTGGCGAGCATTGTGCGATTCGGTGCGACTGCTCCATTTGTCTCCTGTCTCCGCTTGAGTGTCTTCCCTGTGAATTAGTTGATTGAGGTGTGCTTGGAAGGAAGATGCCGAAGTACAAGAGCTTGTCCCTGCACGAAAAGGTGTGCTTAATTGAAGAGGCCAGCAAGTCGACGGCGTCGAAAACGGCTCTCGCCGAAAAGCACCACGTGCCTCTGTCAACGCTGTGCAACATCATCAAGAATAAGGAGAAAATTCTTGATGCTTACAGCAAGACGCACTCGTCAAAGCGTACACGAGTACGCCCGCCTACGTACGCCGACGTTGAAGCAGCTCTGATCGACCGGCTGCAGAAAGCCAACGCAGCACACCTTCCTGTGAATGGGACCATATTGCGTGAGAAGGCCAACCAGCTGGCGCTGCAACTTGGACATTCTGAGTTTAAATGCAGCAATGGATGGTTTTGCCGATTTAAGGAGCGCAACAACCTGACATTCGTGACTGTTTGTGGCGAGAGTGGCAGCGCGGATCAGTCTGTTGTCGACGGCTGGAAGCAGCACACCTTGGCTCCACTACTCGCCAAGTACGAAGCAGCAGATGTTTACAACCTTGATGAAGCTGCTCTGTTCTACAAAATGTTGCCTACGAAGACGTTCGCTTTGAAGGAGGCAGACATTAAGGGGCGGAAACAGAACAAAGATAGAATCACTGTTTTGTTTGGTGCAAGCATGTGCGGTGAGCACAAGCTGCCACTACTTGTTATTGGGAAGACAGAAAAGCCTCGTTGTTTCAAAAATGCACGACTGCCATCCAAGGATGACCTGATCTATAAAAACAACAAGAAAGCTTGGATGACGGCTGCACTCTTTGAAGAATACGTGCGGCACCTTGACCGCAAGTTTGCGGCCGCAGGGCGCAGCGTTTTGTTCGTCGTCGATAATTGCCCAGCTCACGGCGACATTCAGAACCTGCAGGCAATCAGGCTGGTCTTTCTACCCCCGAACACGACGTCGCTATTGCAGCCGATGGACCAGGGCGTCATACACCATACCAGGAAAATATATCGCTACAATCTGTTGAAGCGAATGCTCCTTTGCTATGACAACGGAAAGGAGTATAACATTGACCTCCTCGGTGGTATTTGCCTCATTGTTCACGCATGGAGGCAGCTGGAGGCCACCGTTATTCGACGGTGTTTTGAGCACGCCGGTTTTGTGAAAGAAGAGGCAACCTCCGCTGAGTTTGCTGTCACCGCTGTCACTTGCCCGTTTGATGAAGAAGGGGAGACTCTCTGCGCTCGATATGAGGCTTTGCACGCGGACGAGGAGTGCACTCCAATCGGATTCTCCGAGTACGCAAACGTCGAGTGCACAGTGCAGACGTGTTACGCCGACATCGACAGCGAGATAGCTGCGAGATCGACCGATTCGGCCTCTAATGTTGACAGCGATGACGAGCCCTCCCGAGCACCCCCTTTGGCGGATGTCATCGATGCCTTGAGTGTTGTGCGCAGCTTCGTCGAGTGCAACGGCGGCGAGGCTGAGATGCTGCGCCTCATTGACAGGCTGGAAAATATGACTTTCAGTGCTGGGAACTACCGAACGCGTCAGTCACGTATGGAGGAATTTTTCTCCAAGTAGGCTGACTTGCCACAATAGAGGTGTGACTTCCGTACATCACGTTTTCTGGCTGATTTCTTTGATTTCGCGTTGTTTCGGATAATTGGGAATCCCGCTTAATTGGGATATTTTTCTCGGTCCCGAGGCCTTCGAATTAACGAGGTTTTACTGCAAGTCGACGGTGTCACGAATATCCACACTATAAGCGGTACTGCACTATGACCAAAACAACATTCTTGAAAGGTTGCACATGTGCAAAACATGACCAACAGGCAGGCGCGCGATTACAACTAGTATCGAGGTATGCGACTGGGACTTAAGTTTGCATCTGCTTACATTTGAAAACGTTGAACGGTTAGCGTCCACGGACCTGCGGTTCCGACATAACGAACGCGGAAAAAATGCGCCGTCATGGGAAGTCGCTGCGGTATCGCACTGCGCATGCGCGATGTCGAAAACGGTGGCGACCACAAACCACCACACTAGTGTTTCACACAGACACCCACGTTTTCGTTAAAGATGTAAGTCACCCCTTCTAAATGCAACAACTGCAAAATGTTTCATTGAGTCGGCAGCAAACCGGAACTTCTGTAGTCCGCGGCCACCGACATGGCAGCTAGCGCTTGTTAGGCCTAGCGTGCGCGTTGCAACTTGGCATGCCGTCATGAGAAGCTTGCCCTAGACAACACGGAGATCGGGCGTAGAAGAGATCGCACTCGCGAGCTAAACCAAGGGCATCACACGTGAAACAAAGTTTCGGTTTGCAGTCAGGAGAACAGCCACGGCAACTATCCTGAAAAAGTATTTCAAGTTTGTAAGTCCGCCTGTTGGTGACAAAGGCGAAAGCGCAATCGCATCTCAAAGCATTGTTACTTGCGAAGGAATCGAGGTTGCACGCGCGATATCTGCACTCTACAATGAAGCAACTATTTTCCCGACGGATACAAACAGCGGTAACGTGCTCTTGATGCGGACGCGGGCGCCTGTACGTAGCGGAGCGCGCATGTCAAGTGGAGCGCACATGTCAAGCGGAGGCGCATGTCAAGCAGCCGAAGTAAAGGGCGAGACAGACGGTACGATTTTCCATGCGATGCGACATCCGACACGACGGTGGGGAAACCGGAATGGTGACCTTTCATAGCATCGGACAGCCCCTATTCCCTCTCCCCCACTGCTGCGTCGGACACCGCATCGCATGGAAAATCGTACTGTCTGTCTCGGCCTTAAAGGGGGCAAAGGCTTCTCTGTCGACCATGCAACCGCTCCCCCTCCTCACACCACGCACCCGCGCCGGGCTGCTGCCCCCCATCGCCATCCCTTTTTTCCTTTTTTTTCTCCCCCCGCTCCTTGTTCGTTCGTTCCGCGTCCCCTCCTCCTTTGTAACGCCGTCGCCGCTCTCTGTCCCACCGACACATCTCCGCTGAGAAGCATGCTCACTCCCTCGCATCTCTGAGAACGTTCCGGCAGCCGCATTATAACCGGTCTTTCATCTCGGGGGACTGCACAATAAGCGGTATGCGTATACATGGAGTTCTATGGGAGGGTAAACGGGAGTCATAAAAAACCGCATTATAGCCGGTACTGCACTGAAAGCGGTTAGGTTAGAAATGGTCTGAGCTGTACTTTCCTTTAAAGAATTCTATAAAAAGGCCACAGGAAGCGTGATTGATGTCTCAATTTGCACTAACGGCCGCGCATGGAGGATTTTATTATTTCTGCTACATTGATGACTGATTCTGTGCGATGAAGACAGCAGCTATCTATAGAGTTTCATTGCACTCCAAAATTGAAGTAAACACTCATACATGTCAAGCATCAAGAGGCCTTCATGAGAAAAAGAGCCATTTCAACAGTCTCCTTCATTAACACAAGGCCAACTAATGTCAAAAGATACTTCATTTCCTGTTACTTGACTGCATCACCAAAGCCTCACTAATAAGAACTGTAGTTGACAGATCATAAAGGCTGTGCACAGATTCTGCGAATGGCAGCCACACACATCTCACAAGCCTAATAAGTAGAACGCTGGGCTGTTCATCCCAAGCCAACACTCTTCAAGTGTGCTTGTACTGTACTTTCGTCGTCAGCAACTGGTGAAATGTGTTGTCAGGTAACACTGACCTCCCCGTCAGTTTGCCTCGTCCACATGAGCGGGGCATAGAGTTTCCTAAAATGACCTAGAGGGAACTCTGGCGCTGCGATCGTTCAGCCACCATGGGAATGATGGGTAGTACACGGATTTGCCTAGTCTTCGTGCTTGTGGGCTTCGAACGCACTTGTGGCTTTGTTTATTGCTATGTTTTGGTTTTCTTTCGGATAAAAGAATGGATCGTTGTGAACTTCGTGACCAGATTTGAATCGGTGAGCCTAAAGAAGTTAAAGTGGTGAAGTGAAACTGCTGATTTTTGCTGAACTTCGTTTTGCCACAAAGCGGATGCAGGCGACGCGGAGCCAAACGGAGCCGAAAGAACGAAGTTTAGACAAATCCGTGTACTACCCATGATTCCCATGCTGGCTGAAGCGCGATGCATTGCAGCTCCCATAGACACTAGCGCCAGAGTTCCCTCTAGTAAGTATTGTAGGAAACTCTATGGAGCGGGGGTCTTCTGTGGGGAATTCTCCCCACCAGCTGAAGTCATCACACCTTTATCCCGCGTGGATTTTTGCCCCATGCGAATTAAGGCACGCACCCACAGCTGTTGTCCCGACTTATTATCAAGAGAGCATGCACAGTTTGTTGACAGAGTTGCACAGCATCCAGAGGTGTGGAAAGTGTGTTGGGCTGGGCCTTAACTGTCCAAACAGCTGGCTTTGAGCCCACGTATGGTTTAAACACCACCACCACTGCAAATACTTTCTTGGCCTTCATTTGAAAGTCTCTGTCTGTCTGGGAACGGACTGACTCACCCTCTCGAGCTCGTCATTGCCATGAGTGGGCACCGAGGTTTCGCTGACGTCGCAGCGGTACAACTCGTGGCTGGCCTCATTCTGCTGTCCACTGCCTGCTCAGCAACAAGAGAGACACCTGATCAAGCCCAGTTGCACAGCCTTCTACAGAAAAACACTGCACTTGTCATTTACCATCCACTTGTAAAAACTGACACTGATCATTTTTATACGGGGATGATACCACAGCAACAGTGGAGATAGCACACGCAAAGGATAAACGCAAAACACGCACAAGAAATGGCATCAACTCACCGATACAGAGTTTATTCATGCAAGAAAGTTTGCCAACATTCTTAGGCTCTATTCGTGCTTGGCAGCCTATCTTTTGATGCCCTATATTGTGTCTTCAATGTACCTAGAACCAAACGTTAAAAATAAAGTGGTACACCTTACACAAGTGACACCTTTGGTGCAATTGCTTCCAGTCAGTTGGGCTTTGAAGTCTAGTTATCTAGTCAACTTTCATCTATGTTGACATGTCTGCTAAACACTAAGGTGGCCCACAAAAATATAAGACGGGAAACAGTTATGAGGGAGAAGTATATATACTGAAACCTCCATACAACAAACACAGATATAACGAAGTAAATGAATAATAGTCTTGCAATACATATAGTGTTAGAAATATACGCTTAGTATAAAGAATTTTTGGATATAACGAAGCTATTTTCGTGTAAGATGCAACTTCGTTATAACAAGCTATGAGTGTATTAACGTTCCCCAGAGAAAGTTTATTGGTCTTTAACTGAGAAAATATTTCTGAAATTCAGTCCCATATATTGTTAAGTATATTGCTATAACCATACTAAACATACATGTTTAGTCAAAAGTGCACACTTCCGTGTTGCCGGAAGTATATGTACATGCAGCTGCCCACCTGTGAAGTGGCGCAGTGAGCACAATTCACTTTCATTAGCATAAAAACCACCTAGCCCTTTGAGGGTTTAAATGTACATGTACAGAATAGCCGGTACGTTTAAAACGGGCGCCTTCTTTGATCATTTCTGCATGTGCTGCCACACTTCGGGAATATGTGGAATCTTTTTCATGCGCCAATGTCTATGCGTTGTTTTTTTGCTTCGCAAAGCGGCGCGCCTGCGGTGCGGCTGGTTTAAAACGCCCGCCTTTTTCAATAATTTCTCTTGCTTGGAATGTGTTGCCACGCTTCGGGAATACACGGAATTTTTTTCATGCGCCGATATCTTTCCGTTGTTTTTTTTTTTCTTTTTTTTTTCTTGCCAAAGCGGCGTGGCATCTTTCACTTGCACAGCAGGACGCGCACAATAGGTGCAGCTGATTTCGGTTTCGCCCTTCAGGTGGTTATCGCTTGTCGCGCCCACAATGCTGATGGTTGTCTGGTTTCTAATCTTCCAAAGGGTGACCACTTGCGACTCTCTCGTTTATTGCTTTCTGGGGTGGGATTACATCTGTTTCTGTGCGGCGCTAAATTACACAAACGGCGACACCATGGTTGCGTTTCCTGTTTTGAGGAGCACAAACATTTTTTACCGGAAAAGTACTCTAATGCGCTAATTTTTGTATGTCTGTGAGCTATGTATAATACAATGCATAATTTTTATTCATAAAAAATCGTATAAGTGTTTTTTTTTTTTAGGATTTTGCTTGATGTTGATACGAATAAGCCATGTGTAACAACAAAAATGATAAATTCTGAAGAATTTATTTCAGCAATAAAAAAAATTACACATTTTTGGACTGCATTTCGCGAAAAAGTTCGACCCTCAAAGGGTTAAAAGATATGCCACACAGTCACTATAAAATCAGTGAAAAGAGAGAAATGGTTTGGTTAATATTGTTCATTGGCAAGTCTACTGAGCATGTTTCAATAGTGCTATGATGTGCGTTTACTATCCTTCCAACTACTCAGGACATTTTCTCCAACTACATTAATCACACAGCCTCATTAGCAGCTTGCTTTAAATCCAGTTTTGTTGTTGACCACATTGTTGTGCGGTTCCAGCTATGGTGAGCCAACTGGTTAATGCGTTCAAAAAGTACTGACACAAAAATGTTACCTTCTTTTTCTCATGCAATAAACAGCTAACAACCCACTTATCATGGCTGGAAGCCTCGTTTGCTTGAGCGTGTGACAGTTAATTATTTGGGAACAATTTTATAACGGCCAGTCACAGTTTCGGTTTGAAAGTGAGAGGCAGGACCCGGCAGTGTTTTCACGTAAACATAGCTGGGCACACAAAAGCGTGTGTACATGAGCACCACGTTGACAACCCTTTTTGACAAAATCAGCCTGTGTGCCGCTATAATCCTCTCTGGGATGTTGTCAATATGCGTGACCCAACACAAGTGCACTGAGCACGCATCCTGTGTACCAAGTCCATCAAGGAGGTGCTCCCTGTTTGTTGAAAAGGTCTGTTAGGAGAGAGCACCTGCAAGGAGCACGGCAGCCAACACAAACTCATGATACAGATGTTCGTTGCTTACATTCAAAACAAGTTGGTGTCAATGTTGCGAGGTAGTGTGTCTCATGTGCACTTGCGCAACACGCACTTTAAATTGATTTTAAATATGTACTAGGCTATATTAGCGGTTAATATTTAATAGATGGTGCATATGTGTCCACACAAATCTATCCCAAAAGTCATCTTGCCCTCAAAATTTTGTATCAATACTTCTTTAACAATCGCTTATGTGAGCATAATTACAATGTCAAGAATGTGGCTGGTGGTTTTCTAGTAATGCAATGCAAGATGTGTGGCTGTGTTCTGCTCTTCTTCGAGTGCAGAATTGTTGACAAAATAGAAATCAGCTCACAAGAGAGATTGTCCAAGTGCAAGAAATTGAAAAGATGAGTGAAATATGCGTAAGTGTGCAGTCCATTGCACTGACAACAAGAATTTGATTTCCTGGGTATGACACCATTTTGCAAGTATACTAATGCTTAGTGGCTTGAGACTTTTGTGCACTGATGTGATCAGGTTATGAGATGCTATTAGCCACAGGATCAGAGAAATAAATTTGTTGGACGTAGTGCCTGTGTGTGTGTTTGTGTGCTTTTTTTTTCATCAGTGTTTTCTTGTGCTTTAACCTTTCTTAAAAATGTATGACCACCTGGGTGCAGAGAAGTGCTTTTGGAACAAGGACAGAGCTCTCTACTGCTAGGTCTATGCAGGCACTTTGTGTAAAACAATCGTGGCACTCTTCACATCATCGTCATGCTCCACGCTTCTTGCAGGAATCACATTCTACTGTTTGTTACACATTTGCAAAATGTAAAGTGACCAACAAAACAAAACTGCATTTAAAACTATGTAGTCAAAAAAATGATTTATCCAGGTATCACAAAGGTCCTGCAGTGCATCTCGCAACAGAAAGTTGCCAGTCATTATCTATCTTGTCCCGAGTTGCTGGAAGAATAGAAAACACATATCGCAGCACTACTGAATCATGCTCAATGAACTTGCCAATGACCAATATTTACCAACTTACTTGCCTCTTTTCCCTGGTTTTAAATGGTCCTTATGCTCACTGTACCACTTCACAGGCTGCTGCATATACGTACACTTCCAGTAACATGGAAGTGTGCATTTATTGACCTTGACTAAAGGGCCAGTAAACAAGGATTTTGAGAATAAGTGCCGTAATAAGGAAGTTACAGGGTACAGAACAACCCGCTTCAGCTTGGCGTTCCCACCCTGCTCGGCAGCGAAGAGAGCTGGGCAGAGGCCGGTGTGACTACGCCCACTGCGGCAACATAACGTGAAATCAGAAATTATATTATCGGTGTGCAGCCAACAACCGAGCAAGGCTTCCTCTTGTGTCGCTAGTGTCAGAGAGCATGGTGTACAGTTACTGTATAGTATGTGCCTCTTGGGGAACATACACAGTGACTACAGAACTCTAGCATATACACTAACTCTAGCGCCATACGAGAGGTGCGAGGCACTGGTGAGGTAAATAAGTAAGCCTTCCCCTGGCGGTAAACTCGCCTCTTGATCTCGGAGGCTTTAGTTCTGGCGATACCAGTAGTCCCGTCCCCTACCAGAACGGCCGACGGCAGCACAGGAAAACGAAAATGCGAACTGTGCAGCAAAAACTGCATACCCGGCAAGGCCAAGGCACCCTTTCATAGTGCAGAGGACCAATCGACCAAGTTGACGCTACGTAGTGTTTCCCATGGGCAACATTACATCACTTCGCAGGCACAGAGGACTGTGTGGCGCGCAGTGCTGTGATATTGCCACCTTTTGCACAAATTAGAGAGCTTGCTTGGGAGGTGTAAAAAATAAAAGTCGAGAGCCCGTTTATTTAAGGATTTAAATTGTCTCCTGGTGATCACTCTTTCATTCCTCATCACACAAACCACCATCCGCACAGCCATGGATTGTATTTAACACCAACATATTATCAGACCAAGTCGATGCGTCAACCAAAATAATGCAATGGTAAGATTACATTTCAAAAAACTTTTTCACAGTTAAAAAGCAAACTACGTCAATTAAGCTTTCTGAAACGAAAGTTATTATAGCTCTCAATCATATCTGTTTTTCTGCTCACTTTTTTTGTGGACCACCTTACTGTGTTACAGACGTGTAACATAGGCCAAAGGGGGTGCTCGAGCCGATGTTTCGACAAGTGGACTTGTCTTCTTCCAGGCTGGAACTGATTTCCTTAGCTATCGTGTGTGTATGCTTCGTGCACTCTCCAGAGTGGGAGGGGGCAGGGGGGTTTCACTGAATGATTGTCAGTGGAAGCACGTGGCATTTTAACAATAGCAGGTTCGAAATTCCTGGAAGAAGGGCTTAACTCTCGTTGGTTTTCGTTGTGTATGTACCATACCAAATCGATTCAAGAGCCCCCTTAGAAATGCCAATACCTGCTGGCTGGAATGTATTGAACTTGTGAATAAGGTATGACTGTATATTTTCTGTCCCTTCGGGACCGGAAGTTTTGCTGCAGTATGTACGTCGGCTCGAGCACCCACCCCCGGTTTACGGATTTTTTCATCGCAAGCTTCCATCTTCCACTTCCTGCCGTTTTTTTTTTGGATAGGCCAAAGTGGCATTTTTGCTAAGTTTTTCTTTTAGAACCTACGCACATAAACTGACACTTAGAACATTGGTACGTTCCTAGGCCACGCACTAACTATGCTTTTGAGGAATCCTGTTATTGCTTGCCAAATACACTAAATAATTTCAAAGTTACTTGTGAAAATGTGCGCACACTTTCTAATACTTCTATTTGAATATACTTCGTTAAGTATGTCCGCAGTGATATTTCTCTCTTTGTACAGTCAAAACTTGTTAATACATACCCGTTTTAACATACTAACGGTTAAAATGAAGTTGTAGAGACGAATCCCCGACCGAGTCTCATAGAGCACAGTGCATTCACCTTAAGGCTTAAGCCACAGTGGTTCTTCCTATGCCGACCGGTTAGTGCATACCCCGCAATAACTTTTTGTGCCAGAAAAGTTCACTGCGCCGCTGAACTTGCCGATGCCACAATGTGCCGCAAAAGATTTTCAGTCTTTTCGAGGAATGCAGAGATCAATCGATCAATGATTTTGTTTTCTGCGCTATTGCAGCGATGCCTTTGCGGGTAATCATCGAGGAAGAACAAAGGAAAGGTGGTGGCCACCAGCAAACATGCCAGCATGGCTTATTGCCAACAACTTTATCACAACAGGCAGCTTTAGAATAGTGTACGCAAAGCTTTGCGTTAGTAGAGAGGTTTAGCAAGTTACGGAAATATGGTACGCAAATACAGTAAGGCAGTACGGTAGCGTTCCTCCTTTCCCGCTGGTTGTGCTTTTGTCGCTCCCCGTTCCAGTGGCAGTGTGTACCCCAAACGACAGGTGTCTCGTTAACAATGCATAGGCTGATGGGCAACAATGAGGCGTGACAACCCCACAGGAATTTCTTAGAAATCTTTTGTGGTGTTGGGGTGCCTTCGCCGGCAAAAGGTCGACGCCCTGGAAAGGAGGAGCGGTACCGTCATACGGTAGTGTATTTGCGTACTGTACGGTAGTGTATTTGCGTACTGTATTTCGTATCTAGCTAAAACTCTAGCGTTTGTCACTACTGTGCATGCCCTGTACGCTATGCTCTTGCGGGCCCCCGTTAGGCGACGGAAATAACATTTCGCTCCCACCGAAATACAGCTGCCATACGCGGGAGTCAAACCCACGACCTCGATCTTAGCAGCGCGACCAGAGTCCTTCAATACTTTTACTGGTCATGAAGCTTCCGCGAAAGTTTGATATAGGGACAGGAGCAGCCACTAGGGGCGCCCTTGCCCGTGTGGGGGCATCGGTGCGGAGCCGGCGCTGCAGTTCTACGGCACGCATCGGAACTGAAAAACGTCATTAAATGTGCCCGTTAACGTTGATTATATCTTCAGAGTAATATTACTTTCAGGTACATTCGGGGAAGCTCCAATGCAGTGCAATTTAGTGTCGAATGAGGCCTTGGAGCACGAAAATCTTCGGCAACAAACGCATGCTGCCTCTGCTGTGCGATGTACTACCTCTATAAAAGCATGTTTCTTCCGTTTTTTGAAGAACTAGTGGAAATCTGTGGATGATACAGAGTCCTTCAAAAGCTCTGGCGGATCTTTATGCCTTGCGGAAGTACCGTGGCTGCAACTGTTGAACGCGCATATCAAATCTTTCAGTCTATACACCCGGCATTTGTATACGAAGATAACTTACAATAGCCTCATATTTATCGAAGCAACAGTCAGTTTGAATGAATCAGTGCTTTGAATTTAGCAATTGACGAGCACCAAGAAATACTTTATCCGGCTTTTCCCTGGTTTTGTGTTTTCTTTTGCGTTGGTTTATCACTACGGCGCCGTGCCGCGATTAAAGTTCGGTCGCTCATGCAATACTGTGTAGATTTCGCAGTGCTTCTTTACTGTTTTTAAGGCGGAAGCCTTAGATGCCTCATTAAATGTGAAAATTGACCAGCTGCGCCGGCGGCGTCCCACGTCGGCGGCGTCAACACCAGTAATGCAAAATATCACCATCACGTGATGACGCCACCGTGACGTCACAGATCGCCAAAATTTGTGATGTCATCATGACGTCACGTAATGTGGCGTCACACGATGACGTCACTACATGACATAGTCGCTTTGCATTGCCTTCGTGATCGGTCTAATGATCACACTGGCAGTGCAAAAACAGGCAAAGCCACCTTAGGTGTGGACAGCTTTCGGAGGGGGGCAGGGGAGGATCAATACATCGTCTGAACAAAAAGATGCCCTTAACCATTCGATTAGTCTAAGGCGAATGCTTAAGGGACCCTGTGAGTTTATTCCACTCTTCAGTTGCGACTTCCACTAAATTATTTTTCTTTTTTTTCCCGCATTTGTAAGCACCTCGGTCTTCACCTGGTGTTGATTACATGTACAATTAGCGTGTCAGAACCAGGCTTGGTTTGCATGTTGATTAGGAATTCTTTATTGCTTCAACAAATTCAAGCCCCATGATACCAGTACTCGCAACCAAATCTTTTTTTATTTAGTTGAGATGTTTACTCTGATAGACATGCACAGCACAAAGCTTGTGTGTATCTTTTATGTTTTTGTTGTGCAGGCGGGCGGCTTTGGACGTTGTTGCACTCGACAAATACGCCGGAAGGCCGTCGAAAATCCTCGGCACAGCGTCCGGCAAAAGTTTCGGAACATTGCGTTGCAACGTCACAACATCACCTCCGACTAGCCATTGGTGCACCCGAACAATGTCACTCTCATTGAAGTGCTCATCGACATGCAAATGCGGGGAGTGAAATGTGAAACCACCGTTTTCTCGTCGTGGTATGGCGCGCTTCCACATTTCTCGCCGTTTGCTCTCTCTAGGATGCCACAGCACCGACACCTTTTTGTCATTTACCTTGTATCCTGATCGAATCCAGCGTACGCAGCAGGTACGCGCCGTCCTTTCCGACCCTCAGGCACAACACACTAGGCACAATACAGGACGTAAGGTGAAAACTGTGTGCTGACTTGCCAAGATATTTTGCACTGACACCGGTAGCCACCTTCGCTGCCGTCTGCCCGATGGCAACAGATTGGACGCAGCGCTGCGCCGTGGCTGCCGCTTGCAGCGTACAAAGCTCCCCCGTAGAGTTACGTCAAAGCTTCATGACCAGTAAAAGTATTGAAGGACTCTGGCGCGATCCCTCAGCCTGCTAAGCAATCACGGCATGTTGCATGCAAGGCCAATATAAAGGTTCAGTGCAAACATGCAGCTTAATTATGTTTACATTGAGCCATGATGGGAAATGTACCGCCATCGGCTGAATAAAACACTTGTAGTACTCACGATACAGTATTTAAACTGTGGTGAATTAAGCTAATGTGCTTCGCTGCTGTCATATTGCAAATGGCTTACTCAAAAAGCCAGTACGCAATCTTGAAACGTACAGTGGCTGTCTATTTGTTGTAGCGTCAGTTCACAAACGCACTTCCCTTTCAAATGAGCACGGCCATCGCATTTCTCCCTGTTAATAGTTGGCAATACTCTGTATGACAAAAATTACTTCAAGGTGACAAGACCATGAAAGCATCGCTTGGTGCGGCCAACTGTCATAATCCACTCTAGACGCCTCTGCTCCTCAGACTGCTTGTATAAGCGGTAGAACTTGACGGGCAGTTTTTGGCTCTTCGTCATTTTTAAACTTTTGTGTCAGTTCGTAATGCAGCAGGGCTGTGTGGTGGAAGGGTTCGAGCCGAGGCGGCCGAGGAGGCAGGCTGAAGCCCGAGGGCCACAAAGTACAAACACACGCTCCGAGTCCCCCGCAGAAGTGCCCCCGTTTATTGACAGTACACCCTTTTCTACTACATCCTATAGAGGGCGCCTCATATTCAATTTGGCACTCATGCCCTCTACATCCAGCTTTTTGGGAAAGTAATAGAAAGCAACCCCTCGCTCTCAGGTAAGCAACCTAATAACAAATGTCTCCTGGCACGCACTACAAGTTCAGCCACACCGGTGGACTAACACAACATCCAGACCGAGTGCGCACAACTGACACAGGCGGTTTTGAGGGAGTAGCTGGGGCAACCGGTGGCGATGTAACAGTTAGAGGAGTAAATGCCTTGGGAGTTGGACTGCTGCACACAGGCTCTGGGTGAGTTGGAGTCTGTGGCAGGCTTTCGGATCCTTGTGTCCGTAGACTGGAGCTGCTGAGGTCTGACCCCCTGATGACGGAGACTGCTGTGGAACCAGATGTCTCCGGTTGCGGACGAGAGCACCTGCATTCGTCTGGACTACGTAGGAGCGTGGACGCTGCGCTGGGCTAAGAACAGTGCCAATGCAATCTGTGTCGTGAATCCACACTCTCTCTGCCTCCTCCAGGGGCCGCAAATCTTGTGCAGCATGTCGACGGTTAAAATCTTGACGCTGGCGACGTCGTTGGGCAGTGTCACGCCGGTGGAAGTCGGCAGCGTTAGGCGGTTCTAGAAGCAACGCGGCCGTTGGGACCGGAAGGCGAGTCCTGAGGCTGCGCACCATGAGCAGCTGAGCAGGGCTGTACCCAGTCACGCCTGGTGCATTGCGGTATGCCAAGAGGGCCCAAGGCCAGTCCGGAGACTTCTTGAAGAGTTCCGCACCATACGCTCGACTTCCCCATTAGACTGCGGGCACCTGGGACTGCTGGTGACATGGGAGAAGCCGTAGCTCTGGGCGAAGA
Organism: Rhipicephalus sanguineus; assembly: GCF_013339695.2. Taxonomy (NCBI): domain Eukaryota; kingdom Metazoa; phylum Arthropoda; class Arachnida; order Ixodida; family Ixodidae; genus Rhipicephalus; species Rhipicephalus sanguineus. The sequence continues at coordinate 3,722,877 of NC_051181.1, forward strand.
CACGAAGACAAAAATTAGACCCATTATCGCTGACGAGGGTCTCTGGGATTCCATGCCTTGCAAAGACACTTTTGATGATGATCACCACTGTAGACGTTGTCGAGCGAAGGGACAGCACTTCTGGGTACCTCGAGTAGTAATCTACGAGGAGAGTCGGCTCCTTCGTGATGAAAGATGTCCACCCCGACTCGCTCCCAGGGGCGGCTAGGCGTCGCGGTAGGCAGCAGTGGCTCTGCTCGCTGGACCCGCGTGGTGGCACAGTTGGGACAGTTCTCCACCATGCTCTTGACCTGGCTCCCCATGGTTGGCCACCAGACAGCTCCCCTGGCAATGGCACGACAGGGGTTCACTCTGAGGTGTCCGTCATGGATGAGGGAAAGGACGTGCTTCCGCAAAGAAGCGGGCACCAGCAGGCGTCCACCACAGAGGAGAAGGCCGTCACCAATACTGAATTCGGCCCGATGAGCCCTGAAGTGAGCCATGCTGAGAGGCAGATTCTCTTTCCTAGGCTACCCTTGCTCACAGTATGACTTGAATTGCACACACTCCCCATCCCATCTGCAGCCTGGTGAGCTCGGAAGTCGTCGAGGAGGACTGCAAATGTGGGAGGGACAGCACGGAGTGCTTCTTGAACGTACAGCTCCACCTTGTCAAGAGCTGGAGTCGCTGGCAGCTGGACGACTGGGTCCCTTGAAAGTGCATCTGCGGTGGCTAGCTCTTTCCCAGGAACGTACTTGACGTCAAACTGGTACTGGAGAAGGCGGATGCGGAAGCGTGGATTCATGGTGGCATGAGATCGAGATCCGCGGTTCCTAGGAGCTTTACTAACGGCTTATGGTCGGTCTTCAGGGTGAAACGAAGACCCCGAAGACACTCGTCGAATCGGTTGATGGCCCAAGTGGCAGCCAGTGCCTCTTTTTCGATCTGGCTGTACCTCCATTCCGTTTCAGTCAGCGCTCGAGAGGCGTATGCAACTGGTCGGCGCTCCCCTGATGGCTGGTCTTGAAGAAGAACAGCACCCAGCCCAAAGGAACTGGTATCTGTGGAGACTGTCGTCAACAGTGCAGCGTTATACCTTGCGAGGCAGATGTCTGAGGACAGCATGCTCTTGAGCTTTTCAAATGCTGAAGCTTGTGCTGGCCCCCATGTCCAGGCTGCAGTCTTGTTCAGGAGACTTCTGATTGGTGAAGTTGTTTGAGAGAGGCCCGGGAGGAAGTGACCAACATGGCTGAGCATACTGAGAAAGCATTGGACACCATGAACATCCTGAGGAGCTGGCATGCACTGAATGGCGGCCACTTTCTCTGGATTCGGTGTGATGCCATTGGCACCGACGACAATGCCAAGGAATCGCATGCTGGACAGGCCGAAGGTGCACTTGGCAGCGTTGAGGGTGACTCCCACTTGTTGGAGGCGACCGAGGACTGCCTGGAGGCGTTGGTCGTGTTCTTCTGTGGTGCGGCCAAACACAAGGATGTCGTCCATAAGGCTAACAACACCGGCCAACCCTTCCAGCAGGCGAGACATTTGGCGCCGAAAGTATTCCGGGGCCAATGTTATGCCGCATGGGAGGCGGCAGTAGCAATACCTGCCAAACGGAGCGATGAAAGTCGTGTACTTCTGGGAGTCGCGCGCCAGGCATACTTGGTGGAAGCCTGAAGTTACGTCCAACTTCGAAAAAACGCGTGCATCACCGAGAAGTCTGAGGGTTTGGTCAACGGTCGGGAGTATGTGGCATTCACGCAGAACGACTTGGTTGAGTTTTGTCAGATGAATGCACAGGCGGTAACGCCCCGCTGGCTTCGGGACAACGACAAGTCCCGCGCACCAGTCCGTCAGTTCGTCGATGTGCCGGATCATGCCCTCCTGCTCTATCTTGTCAAGCTCCTTTTTGACTACGTCTCGTAGCGGTATCAGGATACGCCGGGCTGTGCTGAGGGCATACGGTACCGCATCAGGCTTGATACGTATCGTGTACTCTTCCAGAAACGTGCCCAGGCCAGTGAAAAGGGCTGGAGTGACTTCACGAGGGACTTCACGAGGTGGTGCTTCTGGCAGGGCTGGTGTGACGGCGCCGACAAACTTGACGACCTCGAGGGCAACGATAGCGGGATAACCGAGAAGTGGCTGCTCTTGTCCCGCAACAATGTAGAGGCGCTCGTTGACTTGCCTGCCTCTCCAAGATAGCGCCACGTCGAAGGTGCCGAGAAGCTTCAGGGCTTCTTTCCCGTGTCCAAAAAGTTCTTCGCCACACGGCTTATCGAGGACGGCTGGGCAGCCGTGAAACGTGCGCAGAACCACCGAGACGTCGGCACCAGAGTCCACTTCGAAGACGAAAGGGTGCCTGTTGACTTGCACCTCAACGTACCGCCCGTTGCGAGCCACCACCACGATGGAGTGGAACTCCACGGATCCAAGGCGCTTCCTTGAGCGACATACAACCGCGAAGTGGCCTCGCTTCTTGCAGTGGTTACAGACCGCTTTGGCTGCTGGACAGTCAGACCGTCGGTGAAACTCGTGACCGCAAAATTGGCACTGCCCACTTTGGCCTAGGCCGCTTTCGAAGCCTCGCCGGCTCTGTTGCTCGTGTGCGAAACGTCGGGCCGGTCACGTGACGCAAAGTTGGCAAAGTTGCCAGAGTCCCGTCTGTTGCGTCGTCCGCGTGCACGCTGCGCGGGTTTACGCGAAGCCGCCACGTCTACGTGAGCTGCTGTAGGCGGCTGCCCAGCGGTGAGGGACAGGCCTTGTTTTTCGCGTTCGGCGTCTTCGTGCTGACGAGCTTGCACGAGTGCGTCTCCAGGGAAAGGTTTGGAGTGCGGCAGAGCTTGTCTGAAAGGTGAGAGTCGGCCAAACCCACGACGAAACGGTTGCGAACAAGACGTTCTTCAACGGCAGGTGACGGGTAGTTACACTTGCGTACCATGTTCTGAAGGGCCGTGAAGAAACCGTCGACAGTTTCAGCTGGCTGTAGGGTCCACTTATGAAACCGAGAGCTCTCGTACACCTCGTTTACGGGGTGCACGAAGTAGCTTGTGAGCCGCTGGGTGACTTCCGCGTAGGACTTGTAGGCTTCTTCGTCGGACATGAGTGAACTGAGGACGATGCGTGCCCGGGGACCCATACAGTAAGGAGAGTCCTAACCCTAGTCTCGTCCGGGGCTGCGTGCATGCCGGTGGCAAAGGCATAGTCCTCAAATTGCTGTAACCAGGGCAGCCACTCGCCGGCATCGTCGAACGAGAACGGAGCCGGACTCCGAAGACTGGCGGCAGCGAGAGCAGGAACTGGAGCGTCATTGTTATCCATGTCGAGTGGCGAGAACCAGGCATCCCACTTCTGACACCATATGGTAGGAGGTTTCGAGCCGATGCGGCCGAGGAGGCAGGCTGAAGCTCGAGGGCCGCGGAGTAAAAACACACGCTCCGAGTCCCCAGCAGAAGTGCCCCCGTTTATTGGCAGTACACCCTTTTCTACTACATCCTATAGAGGGCGCCTCATATTCAATTTGGCACTCGTGCCCTCTACAGGCTGCATGGCTGTTTTCCAGGATGACGAAGGAACGGCACCCGTAGCGAGAAAAATGCAAGATAAAAGCTCCAAAAAGCACGTTTTTCGTGCACACAACCGGAAAACCAAGCAAGCGCGACCAGTCATTCAAACCTCTCTCCGCTGGGGCAGCAGACAGTGCTGCACATACTTGAGCGTGGGAGGCCTAGAAGTATCTTCAGCTATCTGCTCGTGCACGCGTGTGGCGTAGCGCTACTTTCAGCCTACTGTACGTTTTAAATAGGCAACAATGCGAACGCCACCGATCACAGCCACCTTGTTGTGCGGCACCGTGTTCAAGCACACACAGCTTTGTAAAAACAAAAGCAGCTTGCTGTTGCAAAGTTCAGCATTGCCAGTTGCGGGTGCCGCGAAACCTCGCTGCATTGATGGTATCACGCTAAACGCATGCGTAGGGTGCCGCAAGCGTAGTGCTACTGCCACCATACTGCATGCTTTTATTAGGCGATAACTCAAACGCACATCGCTTGTAGGAAGCTCGTCATCGCCGCGTAAACCCAATGAGCTACACGTCGCACCTATGCACGGTCTGGAGTGGAGTGGGTACGAAAAACACTTCCACGGCAAATGCACGCGTGCGGTACAGCAAGTGGCTCGGCAGTGATGATGTGAGCCGAGTAGGCAACGTACTGCCCGCAACTAGCCAGGAGACGATCGGCTCTACGCGGCCCTACTGCATTTCAATGAAACTGTGTCAGTTTTCACTTAGTAGAAAATCTTGGTACAGCGCGTACACGTGTATCGAGGAAAGCCGATACCATCCATGCCAGTCGCTGCATATCCCAGACTGTGTAACAGTTTCGAAATGCTCCTTGGCGTCGCCACAGCGAGCTATTGGACAGTGGCGCATGGGAGTGCCAAAATCTTTTCCGCACTTTGGCAAAAATAAAGAAACACCTTTGTGGTGGCTATTCTACGCAGTACTTGCTATGGCACTGTACTTATTTCTTTGTTGGCAGAAATGGCACTTGCCAGGAGATGCAAAGTCGTACTTGGTGGTGAATGCGTACTACCGTTTAGTGTGCAGTTATGCCGTGTTCCTGGCAGGTATGTATTAACGAGGTTTCACTGTATAAATTTTTTTTTTAATGTATAGCATGTGTATTCCTCGCTTGAACTGTCTTGAAATTTATTTCGCTTTTGCCATCTTGTTGCCATAGTGAACCTGGGGACGTCAAGCTGTTTCATGCAGCTTTTTTGCCCCCTTCCAACCAGTTACTGTGAAACTGTTTGTGGTAAGAAATAAACTCAAACTCGCTGTACATTGGTGAAACTACAATTTATAAACAATACATTTTAGGGAAAGTTCTGTAAAAAAAATTAAGGTTTTTTCTCTACAACTGTCTTTTGTAAATAGATTCCAAAGAGTGCCACAATTTGCTAAAGTTTACCTCAGTGTGAGGGAGTTTAAAAACATAAAGCTATTTTGTGACTGTCTTATTGCAAGCGTACAATGTTAACACAATGCAAAAATGCAAACGCCGAAGGAATGCATGAAACAGCCTTTTTTTTCGCACCTGGTTTTCCATTTTTCCATGAAATTCAAATAGCTCTCACGTGCCCAAAAAACTCTTGCCATTTAAAGTATTATGGGAAAACAATGAACATATGCATGTATTTTTTTTGCAATTTTTTTAGAGAAATACATTGTGACTGAGTGGCAGGCACGGTTATGACAAATGGTGTGGAATAACCCCACCACAATGCCCTTTTCTTGGACCATATTTTCTGTAAGCGCAAAGGACACGTAACACAATCGAAGGACACAGGACAAGCGCTACTTTCAACTAAGGTTTTAATGGGCGGCACACCAAATATATAGGTGTAGCCACCAGAAGGGAAAGGCAGAAAACATAGACAACATAAAAATATCAATTGTACAAAAAGAGATACATGCTATCGCAGGGCAGGGTCCAATCGTGCTAACACGTGTCAAGAACATATGCGCAAGCAAGGGCCTTAGTCAAGAAAAACTTAACAGACATCGCACCGATATCATCAACAGAAGAAGTGCCAAGGCGCGCACTACGTGATTGCACCATGCACACAGTCCAAAAAGTGAACCTCCTTGCTTGTCAAGGTAATCGACGGAGCGCTAAAAGCAATTAAATGATGAGCGTGGAAGAGTGGCAGTGATTCCTACATGCACCATAAGGCACACAACCTAAAAAGGATCGGTGAACGAGTAGTAGTCAAAGTTGTAATGTCGGCACCTGAGAGGTTATCTTGGCTATGCCCTGCCACCTCGCCGGTGAAGAAGCCAAGAAAAGTGTGCGCAATCAACCATCGAAACAAGTTTGTGGACTGCTCGGAGGGTGTCGTATACAGAATTCCGCTCTCCTGTGGCCGAGTTTATGTAGGGCAGACTGAGCGGTGTATTAATGTACGTCTAAGTGAGCACCCCAATAAGGTGCGTAAAGGGGCGGATGGGCATCTCGCAGCGCACTGTCGAGAATGTGGGTGTGAACCATTTCTGGATAACACCGTGGTGTTGTACCGGGACTCGGACATTGATTCCAGATTAATCATCGAGGCCGCTGAAATGAAGAGGGATGATTTAATTGCTGTTAGTGCTCCGTCGATTACCTTGACAAGCAAGGAGGTTCACTTTTTGGACTGTGTGCATGGTGCAGTCACGTAGTGCGCGCCTTGGCACTTCTTCTGTTGATGATATCGGTGCGATGTCTGTTAAGTTTTTCTTGACTAAGGCCCTTGCTTGCGCATATGTTCTTGACACGTGTTAGCACGATTGGACCCTGCCCTGCGATAGCATGTATCTCTTTTTGTACAATTGTTATTTTTATGTTGTCTATGTTTTCTGCCTTTCCCTTCTGGTGGCTACACCTATATATTTGGTGTGCCGCCCATTAAAACCTTAGTTGAAATGTCCTGTGTCCTTCGATTGTGTCCTTTGGGCTTACCGAAAATATGGATCAGTGCCTTCTTTTCCTGGAGACTGTACAAACAGTGCAACTCACTTGAATTCGCCTCACTCGTGTCTGGCTGCTTGTCCACTCCCCTCTGGTCCTGGTTTCAGAAAATGTAGCCCAACAGAAGGTTAAAAACAAAGAAAAAAAAATACCACACACCTTGTACACCCTTTATCCCGACATGCAAGAAGCACTTGCAGTTTATGGCAACAAAGGCTGCTCATTCGTAATACACAGTGCTGACACTCTCTGCCACAATGTTTAACCGATATTGTGGGGGATGAAAAAAAAAAAAAAAGAAGCAAGTTATGTGCTGCTCCTCTAGCAAGAAACTGAGCCAGCATTACATGACACAGTTCAAGTGAACTCTTGTGTTTTCCAAAGTGTACCACGAGTTGACCAAGATTGTTCCATGAGCTAGGGACAGCTTGAGCATATCCACACCACAAAACACTGTTTTCAGCACAACCCTGTTCGCAGGGAAGAGGGCACAGCTAATAAGCCACTTCAAAGCGAACAGTGTCCACGAAAACTCCAGAAAACACAACAGGGCACAGTTTGCAGCAGCAGACGATGGAGAGGACACTGTGGCCAGAAGACACGCACTGCTTGCTATCCTGCGCACAACTACTGCTGCCTTCCAGGTGTACAGAACTCGGAAGACACGTTAACTTGAACCGAGGTTTATGGAAGCATTTCCTGTGCCCCGTCACAGATGGCACCAAGAGTCAATGATGCGGTCAGCGATGGTTCCCAATGGTCGACAAAAAGTTGCCTCGGAGATCTTTTTGTTTCTTCAATGTCCCAAATTGGAAAGCTTGATTTGAGAAGGCGGCTTGACTATGGTTGGCCAGCATGTGGGCATTTTCTGCACTTCCCAATCTGGTGCAGTATGTGCACTTTCAAGCTGGTTAACAGGCACTGTCCATGGAGTGAAGACGGCACAGGTGAACACGTGAATAAGAGGTGACGAAGGCTAAGGAGGGCACTTGATAAAGGCTGCAGCAATTGCGAGATGGCTTGGCAGTGGCCAGCACTGACGGCTAGCAGAGCACCTGGGTGAGAAACTTGGCGATCGTGGACTGTCCTATGGGTTCAGTGTGATCAGCAAACAGCAGCCTCACAAAAGCAGCTCACTATGTTTGGTGTCACACTTGCGTACTTAGAATAAGGCACTCAGATGGAAGGAGGTCACCTTCATCTTGTATCTCTTCAGCAATCCACAATGAGTAAGGAATCCTTCACAGTGACTTCATGACCCCAATTGTTCCTTGCCCTCTCAAGCAGGTGTGTCGCGCACTTGAATTGTTCGGCTAAGAGAGCATAGTTGCCACTCTTCAACACATTGGAAACACAAGTCTGTCGCAAGAAAAACCTCGAACAAGACGTAAAAATGCAAGAATGCAAAATAATAACCACATTTTGTAACAAACACAGCTTTACGACTCTTAACTGCAATCACTGGATTCCTGAACTTTTAGAGCAGGCATACAAACCCCTACGTGCTACTTACTAACGTTCTTTTTATTTGATAGCATGGAGTGTGTACGGAATCTGCCATTACATGTCAGTACACAAAACATCGTATAGCGGAACAACTTATTCTAGAATATTGACTACTGACAAGTCAGCACCCGGCTGTCTTAGCACAGCTGGCCTTAAAACAGGTCCAGCAAAGAAGATTACAGTGGCACACTAGCAAATACACCGTGATTTGTGTGAACAGAGTGAGGGGCAGTCCACATAATTTTCTAATGAGCAGCTTCTGCAGGGTAAGCGTGGATTTAGATTAACACTATGGGCAAGTGGGCAGGGCAATTTGGTTTTCAATGTGCACATACTCTGAGAAAGTAACAGGCGGCTGTGACATTGCAATTAAACAGGAGGCTGCCAACAAATGGCTCAACGGGTGACGCTTGCAGCCCTCAGAAAACCCGCCCTTACCCGAGACACGTGAGTGGCAAGCTTTACCTTCCCCTCATCGGTGGTGGGCGCCTGCTGACTTCCGGTGGCAGGCTGCTGGAGCGACTGGAGCAAGCTTTCCACTTTGGCTGTTGGAAACAAAAGCAGGAGATCCATCAGCACCTGGCGGTTGTCCGAGCGGGAAGGGGCAGTCGCAGCACGTGGCAGCCGCGGCAGAATCGGCTTGCTCCCCACCGCGTACCAAGCCTACGTCCAGGAAAGGCACCCACGAAACCCAAAGGGCCGTGGAGCTTATTTCCAGGAAAAGGCACCTCTCGGAATGCAGCTCGCGAGGCGTTTCCCTCTTTCGGCGTCTTCCTCGTTGCTGCCCCAACGGCTCCAGGACGGTCCTCCCCCGAGGCCAATCCCATTACCCGTTAATGCAAGTTAAACACCTCAGCGTTGCGTCTTGCCTCCCCGAGGCCTAAGATGCCGCTTCTCCGTTCTTGTTGGCAAACGGTGCCGCAGACGCCATGGCCAACTCGAACAGCGTGCAGTGACCACCGGAAGGCATCCGGCTATGTGGGAGCCCCTGCTATGCAAGATGAAAGCATCTGGCCTCTCTGGCCAGTAAAAATGATGTGATGATGGCTCAGTTTTATTTTATTTCGTTTCCTCAGAGAGACAAAATCCCTGCTCACCCTTTGGCATGGTAGGTACATGAACAACATCGTCTTGCAGCCTTCTGCGAGACAATTAGAATCGCGAGAGGACAAAGAACACCGGGAAGGACAAAGGGAACATTAGAGCAAGATATCAGCAATGTATTAGTGGATGGCATTGGTACAAGCTATGTGACATCAGACACTCTGCGGAACAGCTTGCTTCCAATGTGTGGTGCAATAAATGAAGGAGAGAGAACACATGGGTTCGTCATTTACTGCTGAATGGTGATGGCAAGTGCAAACAGCATAGTTGGCTCCCTATAACATTGACGGAGAAAAGATATCACTGAGAACTCACTATCGAAGGTTTAAACACAATGACGCATTTATGAAAAAAGACCTCCAATCTGAGAATTTGGAAATTTTTCATTGACTGCTTTGAAGGATCAAAACCAGCTGCAAGGAAACCAGATGCATTAATGCAATAAAGAAAGCCAGCAGTGCCTACGAATGAGACGACCCTGAGAGGTTCAGGTGCAAAACACTTCAAAAACATGAAATTCGTGAAACGATAAAGCCCGCATGCACTTTCACGTGGCATCAAGCATATTATCAGACATCTGTGAAGAAGGCAGAAAAAAAAGGAAACAGCAACAATTACTTAAACTTGTGACTCAATGACCGATCCCTTGCAACGGCCCACTTCCAGAATATGGACGAAGGGACTCGAGCAACAGGGAAATATGAAATGCTTTGCTGCATGGCAACCTCTAGCATACACAAATGTTGCTCACATACCACATGGATGAAGAGCCATCACTGAAGCAAGGACAATGGCTATCCTGTACTACTGACGAGAGAAAACTGTCCTTTACGATAAGAGCACCTCAAATGTCTCATTAACCCCCCCTCCCCACACCACCAAAAAAAAAAGGCTTTGTGGCCCAAAAGGACCCCTGACAGCAAAATTTTTGTTGGTGACTTTTTTACTGTAATTTGTAGCTTTGTGTCTGGTAATCCCCAAGTTAAATCGTACAAGCTCTAGCGTATCGTATAACTAATTCTAGCGTCGTTAATTGTGACCATTTTAGCGTCGCTTCAAAACGCCCGCCTAAAAACCACAAGAAACTAGCGCCCCATGCGGGGGAGCGTCGAAGACCACATGCACTCAAGCTGTGGTGACGCTGAAAGCGCGAGGGGTGCGGAACAATAGGCCTCGCCGGGTGCCAGTCGTCGTATTGTGCACGTGCGCCCCGCAAACCTTCTGTGACGTCCACAATACTTGCTTTACTCGTAGAACGTCACGCGGGGCCTCTATCTACGTCATACCAGGATGTCGCGAGGTGCAGCCAACTCAAGTGAGCACTCACGCCTACTTTAAAACCAAATTAAGATATCTTAAAGGCAACGTTCGTCACTAATAATCGGTCAGATGTGCCCCCGTATACAGGAAAGTCAAACAACACAAACATCTCGAGGTTTCAATTTTGGTGTCAGGGGCCCTTTAAATAAACACAATGTATCATCTTGGTGAGGTATTCCTGTCAAATTTGTCAACAAAACAGCAATGGTCTTGTAGAGAATAACTACAGTAAAGCCTTGTTGATTCGGCCCCTATTAATTCAATTAATTCAGACACACCGTCTGGTCCCGTCAAAAATGTACATAAACCTATGATAGGAAACTCGTTCGTTCAGACAGTTCGTGGAGCTCACAGGCCTATAATGCACATCAAATCGGGCGGCTCTAGGAGATGACCAATTCACACAGCCAGTGATGGCGTTGACAGCGTCTCCTAATAGCACGCGCCGATCACAAGGCAACAAGTCAAGGTCGCCATGTTTACTTATATCTGTGGGGGTGCTATCACCCCCTGTAAAGTCATTTTCGCCTCATGGCACCCGCGTGATGTAGTTCACTTAAACGCCCCCGAGTGAGAGATGGTGCTGTGCTCCCGAGGTGGAGTGCCTGGCCGGAGCAAGGTTATGCCGGCGCATGAGGATGAGCACTCTATTTTGGGGCCTGGCTCGCAAGTTGGTGGTCGTCTCTCGCAGGAGGTCCATGGGTACGATTACACGGCTTTGTCTCACAGACCGTGGCGAGTCTAACGTTGGAAACGCCGCATTCACGGTACACTGCATGTGTTATGTTGTTAGTGTGTGTTATGTTCCGTGTGTCTTATTGGCATTATATTGGTTTGTTTGGCATGTTACTTCAGTTATTGATCAGATTTGGCTGGCGAGCTCACCGTTATGTAAAAGCTGTTAATAAATGTCTACATGTTTGTTGCACTACGGCGTGTACTGTGTCTATTCCGAGGGCGGCTCTGTCGAGCACTGGCTGCCCAACGTGGAGCTCTTGGAACGTCGGACGCCAGTTTTCGTGGCCCGGGGCAACCTTCGTTTGAGCCGGGTTAGATTAGACCTAGGGGGGATTTGGATCGCTAGTGTCGGCGGCATACTTTCTTGGGGGTGAGGTGACCATTTGCTGTGGCATGTTTCAACTTGTTGGCATGCTAAGAGTTTTTTTTTTTTTTGTCAGCAAGTCATTTTCTTTAGAACCTCGTTGAGTTGTGTGCGAGAGCCACGTCGTCCGCATCCTGGGAGAGCAAGGCCTAGAGCCCATGGTTTGTAAGCAAGCCCGAAGCGAGTAAGTACGGAATCCTCGTAGGTGGTATGGGTTTTCTGTAGATAGTTGCTATCTTTTTGACTCTGGGAGTCGCGGCTCAGGGAGCCGGGGGGCCAGAGGCCATGGGTGTGGTGCTGTCTGGTATTACGGCTTGACACCAATGCTGTTTCTACACTGCCAGTAAACGGGAGGCGCCAATCGCTCAATAAGCTGCTCCATGCAGCGAGCAGAGTAGGACCATCTCACAGAGCTGATGTCTCCTCGCCACTGCCTCTTCTGCACCTTTTCTGGGTGCTGGTTGGATGCTGGTTGTTGCTGAGCGACTCACGCCTAAGGCCATGTGGAGCTGCCTGTCACACGTGGGACACAACCAGGTGAATCGTGGCGTTGAGGTGTTGCCTTTTTGCTTCCCTCATTCTAGGTTGTGTTGCCCGAATGAAGAAAAGCGACCTTTGTTCACTTGAACTTGCCACCTAAGTCGCCGCCGATATCTTTGCTAGACGTACTGACCATCAACCACATGGACGATGCGCCCGTAGCTTCCTTCCCAGTGTCTTACTGCACCGCTCTATCGAGCACGCTTGGAGTGTACGCAGCGAGAGTGATGTCACCCGCAACTGGCTGTCTTCTGCACATCGTCTTTGCCGCTGGTCAGGAATGCAGTTGAGGCATCTCGGGCAATGGACATTCCCGTGACCAGCGCAGCTGCCTTCAGACCGGCACCCTCGTGAATCCTGCTCGCAACCAGAAGACGTGTCGGCGCAAGCGACGCTTTCTCGCACCGACTGCCACGTTGCCTTTGCGGGTCCAGGATTGAGGCCAGGTCGTCGAGCCAGTGCAGCGGTGTCGACTAGCAGTGTTGTCGTGGTGCGCAGATATTCCACGGGGACTTTTACGCCACATGCATTGCCTTCTTTTCGTAGAGCATGTGTAGCTGTTCGTTTATTACTCTATTTTTGCCGGGGCACGTGTTCATTTAGGATAGGGGGAACGTGGGGGTGCTATCGCCCTGTGTAAAGTCATTTCCACCTCATGGCGCCAGCACATCGTATTTAGCTGCCAAGCAAGAGATGGCGCTGTGCTCCCGAGGTGGAGTGGTGCTGCTGCCTGGCAGGAGTGAGGTTACGCAGGCGCATGAGGTCTCTCTCTTTTGGGGCCTGGCGCGCGAATCGGCGGTTGTCTCTCATGGGAGGTCTGTGGGTACGATTCCGCAGCTCGGTCTCAGAGACTCCCGTGGCAAGTCCAACGTCAGCGATGCCACATTCGCGGTACGTTGTCTGCGTTATGTTGTTTGTGTGTGTTACGCTCTCTGTAAATGGCAAGGAGGGAAAGACGGAAGCTCGCGATGAAAAAATACGTAATCAGGGGGTGGGTGCTCGAGCCGACGTTTCGACCAATGGGCCTTGTCAAAACGTCGGCTCGAGCACCCATCCCCCAATTACGTATTTTTTCATTATGCTGTGTGTTTTATTGGAATTATACAGCAGACTCTTGATAATTCAAACTTTCGGTTAATTAAACAAATTTAAATTTTTGGTTGGCCCACTATGTTTTCATTGTATTTTAAAGCTGCTTCAAACTGCCTCACTGCACAAATTTGGTTAATTCAAACTTCCTGCTTGTCCATGTCTGGAAATATCTGCTGCCTTTGTTGCTTCTAGCTGAATATTCACGTTTTTCTGTTACTAACAGGCGCAAATACAGCTGATTGCCTGCCTACAGAACGGCCAAACTAGTCGAACCTTGCGCACCAATAATCTCGTGCTGACCGAGGCAAAAAAAAAAAACTACGGTCCAGCCTTGATCTATGGCATGCCAAACATTTCTTAAGGGGGGACATGGGTCCTGAAATTTTTTTTTTAAATTCTTTGTGGATTGAGATGAAACTTGCGGAGTTTATGCATATTTGTGTGCAGATTTCAAATATGCAATTATTTTTCTAGTATAACATGTAGTTTTTAAAATATAAAACATTTCATATGCTTTTTGGGAGCCCCAGTTTGCCTAAACTGAGAGAGTTACAAAGTAATTAAGCACATCAGAATGACCTGCAATGAGTACAGAGTGCAAGAAAACAAGAATGGATGTTCTAAACCCATTTGAACAAAAGTTATGGCCCGATGAACATTCCAAATTAGTCTACTCTAAGCTGGGATTTCAGCCACAAATATTCAACATGCCACAACTTTTGTTCAAATGGGCTTAGAACATCCATTCTTGTTTTCTTGCACTCTGTACTCATTCCAGGTCATTCTAATGTGCCTAATTACTTTGTAACTCTCTCAGTTTGGGCAAACTGGGGCTCCCAAAATGGCACATGGAATTCAAAAACTACACATTGTACTAGGAAACAAATTGCATATTTGAAATCAGCACACAAATATACATAAACTCAGCGAGTTTGATTTAAATTGGTAAAGAATTGTAAAAAAAGTTTTCAGGCGCAGTGTCCCCCCTTAAAGTCACTTTCTCTGCGGTATGCCATGCGAGAAAGCATCCTAAGAATTAGAAGGGGCTAGCAACTGTCGCGGGATGCAACACATTTCGTCCCTCAATTACACACCCGTGCAAGCCTTGTATAATAACAAGTACCAGTATTATCGCTGATGCCTAAAAATTTTACTGGCAATCATGCAGAGCAGTCTATGATGTTGCTGCGGCACTGCGAAACAATATACATCGCAATGTTAGTTGGTCTGTTGCCCTGAGCCATATTTATGAGAACTTCTGATAATTCAAACATCTGATAATTCAAATAAAAACCCGAGGTCCCCTCAAGTTTGAATTATCGAGAGTCGACTGTATTGGGTTATTTGGCATGTCACTTCAGTTATAAGGTTTGGCTGGCAAGCTCGCCACGATGTAAAAGCTGTTAATAAATGTCCACGTGTTCGTTGCACTACGGCGTGTACTGCGTCCGTTGTTCCGAGGGCGGCTCTCTCGAGATCCCACGCTGGTTACAGTAAAAGCTCGTTAATTTGAACTTGTTCCTGGTCCTGGCACACACATGCATTGTTTGATGGCAGCAAAATATAATTAATTCGGCTACATTTGGCCACGACCTGGTTAATTCAAATCATCTCCGGAATCCACCGAGCACGAAGCTGTTTTCTGGTGAAGCGCCGCAGGTGAGGGACACAAAAGAGTGAAAACGGTGTTTGAGCCCAACTGAAACGAGGTAGTGCAGTCCGCATCACCATCGTCAGAACGTGCCTATTTATGCTCACCACACCACGCTGCTTGCGGGCTCTCAGAAGAACGTGATCACCATCCACTGTTACGTTCGTGACCAAGGCTTCGGTGGTTACGGCAGACTAGTTTCGTTTTCACAGTAAAAGCTGTTACGAAATCACAACAGCTGATTTTGGTGGCATAGTTGTCTGCCGCCGCTGGTGTCCGTAAAAGCTATTGCACACAATGAGAAAGAAATATTCAGGATCGAGTGGGATTCAAACCCACGCCCTCTGTGTGGCAGTTGAGAATTCTACAACAGAGCCACGCCAATGCTTGAATCTCCTTCGCAAAAAGACCCTGTACAGGCATCGTGTCGGGCAAGGAATCCCGTTAACAGATGCAATATGGCGTGGTAGAAAAGTAATACAGTCAAACTCCACTACAACGAAATTCACGGGGATCGCGAAAAATTTCGTTGTAGCGAGAATTTCGTTGACGCGGAAAAAGCAGTAAATAAAGAAAACAGGATATGCACGACACTCTGGGAGCATTTTATTTCCGAAATTTGAAAAAATCGCTTATTTTTTACTGTTTGCGCTTTCGCACGAGCAACGGGAGAATGCGCTGCTCAGTCTGCGAGGAGCTGCATGGCGACATCGTCGTCGTGGGCGCCAAGAAAACTACGTAAAACGTCCAAGGAGTCCATGACCTGCGATGCGGTCACTGGCGTCGGGACCGTCGGAACACCATGCCCGACTTCGTCGTCGGATGAATCGGCTGCGGTGGCGCGAGCACTCTTGAGGATCTCGGCATCACTGAGCTACTCGTAGACGATCACGTCCGCGTCGGCATTTACGTAGTCGCTCAATGCTACGTTCTCAGGAACAATGCCGGCTTCCTCGAGAGCTGCCCATGCTGCGGCCATTATCGCGTCTTGCCCCGGTCCAACGTCGTCGGCAGCTTGTGCATCGTCACTTGTACTGCACATCTCTTCGGGTCGGTGACAAAACAGTTCTTGACAACTTCACCCCGCGTCGACATCCATGCGGCGGCCAACATTTGTACAGCCATGTACAAGTCCACTTTGGTGTCGTGGCCATGCTCGGTGTTCAGCAGGATTCGCTCTATGAGTCTTGACCGGTATGCGTGCTTCACGCTGTTGATCACGCCTTGATCTAAAGGCTGGATCAGCGAAGTGCAGTTGGGCGGGAAAAACTTCAGCTCAACGTTCGTCAGCTTGACGTTGCCGTCCAGGCGATGCGCTGAACAATTGTCCAGCAGCAAGCAAACACGGCGGTCTTGCCTTTTCATCTCATTGTCAAAAGAGACAAGCCAGTCAGTGAAAATGACCCGCGTCATCCACGAACGGCTGTTCACGACGTATTTCACTGGCAGGTTTTTTGTGCCCTTAAAGCACCGCGGCTTGGCGCTCTTGCCGATGACGAGAAGGGGCCACTTGTCGGACCCGTCCATATTTGCACAAAGTAACACGGTGACTCGCTTTTTGCTTTGCTTACCTCCGTGGCACTGTTTTCCTTTCAAGTCGAGCGTCTTTGCTGGCAGTATTTCATAAAAAAGCCCGGTCTCGTCCGCATTGTATATGTCGGAGGCAGAGTACTTTTCTACGATGCTAGCAGCATTCGTCGCGATCCACGATGACGCACCGTCAGAGTCTGCCGAAGCGGACTCCCCGCACAGCACTTTTCCGACGATTTCATGGCGCTCTTTGAAGCGGTTCAGCCACCCGGCACTTGCCTTGAAGTTCTCGGTGATGCCTAAAATGCAGGCGTAGTTCAGTGCCTTCTGCTGAATCATACTGCCGCTGATTGGTATGTTCTTAGCCCTCGTTTCACAAAACTACACTGCCTTGTCAAGCTCTTCGTGGGCTGGCTGGGTTGTCTTCTTGCGTTGAGCAGATGTGCCCGACGCTAGCGCCTTTGAAATACTCGCTTCGGACTTCAGTATCGTCGACAGCGAGCTTGGCGAGATACCATACTCTTCCGCGATGAGTCCCTTTTTCTGTCCGGCTGCTGCCGCGGCGATGATTTCCGCCTTTTGCTCAAGCGAAAGAAACTTCCGTTTCTTGCTCTGTGGCGCCGCCATAGGCCCTGGCAACCATAGACGAGATCGAGAAAAAAAAGCACGGGTCGTAGCTGACGAAGCGAAGCGTGCAGGACCAGCGAGCTAACTGGGCGAGGACTAACGCTGCTGGGTTCGCTTGGTCGGCTTGGTGCTCGCCCACTAAACACGTGTAAAAAAAGGCACATGCAAAGATGGCCGAGCCAGCAGCCAATATCCAACATAGGGATTCGGCTAGGCTTCGGTCGGCCAAGCCCGCTGGCTGTCAGAGAATGCTGCGCAGCATCGCTGGCATCGTCATCAAGCACCAACGATGGCGTCCCCCATGGCTATGGTGGATACCCCTGGTTTTGCAGCATTCGGCGGATTACATGCGGCTTTGGTGCGTTTGCGACCATTTTAGCTGTCAGAAAACGAGGAGAATGTTTAATGTAGAATCTGAATGCGAGTCAGCTGATAGGAATTCTCCGTTAGAAACAACTTGGGGGAAAAAAACAAAGTGGACAAATGCACAGGACAACCGCTGTCATGTGTACCTTTTTTGCGCGCCGTTTTTTACGATGAGAAATGTTGCTACTATATAATTTACATTGTTAGAACTTATTAAAATTACTTAGAGTGGTTCAGTCCGAGTCAGATCGAGTGACTTGTGTCCCGGGAAAATTTCGTTGAACCGGGAGAACAATAAAAAAGTGGTTCGTTGTGGAGGGAGTTTTAATACATTGAGGCCTATGGGATGCGGGCGGGGAATCGAAAAACCTTCGCTGAAGCGGCATTTTCGTCGTGGCGGAGTTCGTTGTAGCGGAGTTTGACTGTACAACGACCACGTGTCACACAATATGAACTGTGTAAAGAGTGGGTGGTTTAAAGCTTCGTACCCATTAGAAAGGGCTCAGCCACGATTCTTCATCGTCATCAGCCACAGCATCAACAAAGTGTACATAACGCCTCACAGGTGTGCAGCGAGTACCTCGCTTCTCCGCAGAATGATGAATAATGGCATAGTGGGCAGAGTTCTTCAATGACACGAAACCCGGACATGCCCGTGGCTGGTTCTGCGGGGGCCTGCAGATTGTCGCACCACCTGGGAGCAGCCACACAAAACACTCGATGGCCGCCCCCTGCATGCGCTCCTCGCAAGTTGCTTAACGAGCGTTTCCTTTTTTGCCGACAGATGACGCGACAATCAGCAGGGCAGACTCCTGTGATTTCGGCCAATGGAGAGTTCAGGTTTTTATGCATGGGGCCTATGGGGAGTTTTGCAACTCGAATGATGTAAAAGCTCCGATAATAGGTAGTTTCCTACATCGCAAAATTATGACGAATTATGGCGTACCGGGTATCTTGCAACAGTACTTGTAGTAGTCGCCCCAAGGTAACTAAATATGGGCTTGAGAAAGGCCTATCCGCTAGATTTCGCTATGACTGTGCTGCGTGTGCCGTGCAGGCCTGGCGTTTTTTACTCGTGCACATGCATGCATGTGTGCCATCGATGAACACGTTGACAGTGACTGCAGTTTTGTCCGCAGCAGCAGCGACAAACCGTAGTTTCGTTTTCGCCACATGCCATCAGAACAACACAGTGATCGAAACTGCGTAGTCGCCATCCCCAATTGTGCATCAGCGAGCTAGCTGCAGTTTGCAGCCGCATTTGCAGTTTTCTCATGATTAGGCACGTGTAGACCACAGCACCTTCAGAACTACTCTGGTCACGACACACCGTAGTTTCATTCCAACTCCGTGTGTGTACGCCATGCGCATGCGTTTAGCACTGCGTGGATGCATCACTAACGATGTGGCAAGTGCAGCACTAAGCAGCTTCGTTCTAATTCAGTGAAATGCAGATTGTCACAGAACTTGTGCATGGCTGATGCAGTTGAAGATGAGTGTTTCAATCTTGGTCCGTATGCTGCCATAAAACTCACCTGCTATATTGCAATAGACGAACGATCTGTTGCCGGCCATATTGCTGGTGAAAAAATTCTCGCCACTTGCACATGGTGGTGTTGGTGGCGGTGGTACATAAGGGAGGGGAGCAGAGCATATTTCGAATTAAGACACGGGGGTCTTGTGTCGCGGCCGCACTGTGAAGGATGATGAGAACGGCGGCTTTTACACTGCTCTTATGCAAAACACTAACAGAATTTGCGCACTCGTGCACAAAATAAATGTATATTGATGCAACAGACATTTGTTTATTGTTTTCCTGGTAGTACTCTCAATAATTTGATAACTGGTTAATTGCACATTCTTTCCCTTCCCATGAAAACCAAATTAACGAGGTTTTACTGTATTGGCTACTGTCTGAGGGTCACCAAAGGTCAGACAAAGATGAAAAACTTTGAGCTTGGAATGCTATCTCGCCAGGGCCAGCAATTTTTTTTTTTCAGGAGAGGAGGGTTTAAACCACTGTTTATGTGTGTTTGTCTGTGTGCACACATATATACACACGCAAAGCTGAAAAATTTTAGGCGGGGGGTGGAGGTGAACACCCTGAGCACCAGTGTATCTTGTCAACGGCACAGGGGCACTTCCCTGATAAATGTGGCCACAGTGGCCTTCAGAAGCTGAAACATACACACACTATCGTGCCTACAGCCAAATGAATCCACTTTGGATCTATCAAACCAGCAGTTCCTAGGAACAGCCAGTGTTTTTTTTACAGAAACGCACACCAAAGTACCTCGTTTATAAGTTTTAGAAAGCACACAAGAAAAAAACATCCAATCAATGGTTCCTAACAGTATTGCAGCTTTGCCCAGAACCTGATGCACTGATAGACATGCACTGTACAGTACAATCTTGCGTAATCAAAAATCCCTGGAACGAAATTGGAACAGCTGCGTGTATTTTGGTAGCGGGTGCTACAACCCTGTATCTCTTTCTCAGCGAATGAAGGTGCTGTTGAATAGAGCATTTTTTTCCCATTTAAGGGGAGACCCTGCTTCTGAAACTTGTTTTTTGTTTTTGAGCATATCATTATGAAACTTTCACAGCTTCTGTATTTTTATGTGCTGATTTCAAACATGCAATTACTGTTCTAATACAATAAACTATTAGATAGTTTTTGTATTGTCAGGAGCAGGCTTCATTTCTAAACTGTGAGAGTTTACAAGTAAATCAGCATATCACAATAACCTGGAATGAATACTGTATGCAATAAAACAAGAATGGATGTTCTAGGCCCATTTGAACAAAAGATATGATACGTCAAACATTTGGCAAGTGAGCGATGTCGAGCTGGGTCAAACTGGGATCAAGCTGGGAATGTTCAACATACCATAACTTTTGTTCAAGTGGGCCTGGAGCATCCATTCTTATTTTACTGCATACAGCATTAATTCCAGCTTATTGTGATATGCTCATTTGCTTGATAACTCTCACTATTTATAAATAAATCTTGCTCCCAATAATATACAGTCGAGCGCGACTATATCGAACCCGTTTATATCAAATTATCCCGTATATCAAACAATTTCTAAACACGGTAAATTTACATTAAGAATATATAGCAAAAGTTACTGTTACATCGAACGAAAATAGCAACGACAACCGATATATCAAACTCCATGTGCCTCAAAAGTGCCCCAGCAAGTTGGCTTTCCCTCGCGGTGGCGGGGAAAACTGCCGGCGCCACCCTAGAAAAAGTGGTTTAGACCAGTCTGTGCACGGGCGAACACCCCCCTGCAAAAAATGATCCTGGCCTGCTTGAAGCGCTTACAGCCAATCAGAGGCCGTCACGTTTTCTCCGAGGCACGGAGGCAGTACAAGTGATTCCATTTTTTCTTTCTTTATGTTTGCGTGCTTGCTGCTGCCTCTTTTCCTCGAGCCCTTATTCAGCGTGGTCCGTGCTGGTGGTGTTGCCTGTGGGCACTCTGTCAACTTTTTTGGCGCGCTGTCGTCATGACTTGTGCAAAGAGGCAGAATTTGCCATTCGCCGCAAAACTCGAAATCATAAATCGAGTCGAGCGCAGTGAGAAGAAGTCCGACGTCGCCGCCGCATAAAAGATCCGTGTCACCGCCGCGTACGGATCGACATTCGACGAGTTCGTCAGTGCGGACGATGATGTCGCCATCATGGGCCAGCTACAAGATGAGGACTACGTTGCAGACGTGGTGCCGACCACGAGCCAAAGCGACAGCAATAAGAAAATTGACGATGGCCCGTTGCCTACATCCTCCGAAGTGATTAGTGCACTTGCGTTGGTCCGGCGCTATTGCGTGAATGTGGAAGGCTGCTCCGACTCGTTGGACAACGTGGAGGCATGCGTGCTGTCGCAAGCAGCGAAGTTGTTGAAACAGACAAAAATCCAGGACTATCTTATTCCAAAGTAAGGCATGCAAGTAAGCTACCATATTAATAAAGTACTTTTCTTATTGGTATGTGCCTTTGTGTCATCAAATCCTATAGCGGGCCTATATCGAATTATGCCATATATTGAACTAACAAATGTTTTTTGGCGAGTTCGATATACCCGGGTTCGACTGTACATGAAATATTTGATATTTTGAAAACAGCAAAGTGTACTAGAAAAACAATTGCATATTTGAAATCAGGACGTAAAAATACATAAGCTGCGAAAGTTCCATAAAAATGTACTAGAAAACAAAGAAATATGTCTCCGAAGCAGGGTTCCCCCTTAACACAATTCTCTTGTACAGTCGATCCCGGATATATCGAACTCGGATATATCGAATTATTGGCTATATCGAACAGCTGAGAAATCCCCCTGAATTTCCCATGCAAAAGTATGGGGTTGGTGTGCACGTATATCGAACTCCTGCACAGCGAAACATCCGCTATATCGAACGCTGCCCCGCGCCGAAGCACAGAAAGTGCATTTTTTCTAACAACTATTGATCATTTTTCAGCCGCGTTCTTGTAAGTTTCAATCCCTCGTCGCGCGCAGGTGACGAAATTGCGTTGCTCTAGTTCGGTGCGCAGCGCTTGTCAGTTCACCGGTATATTTGACGCGCGGTCCGCAGGTTTTAACGCATGGGCTAGTGTTTTTCAAAGAGGCTGATTGCTGAGGGTACCAAAATGAGAATTCGAAGTGACTTCGCAGCCTTGTTGTAACGTTTGCATTCCCTTCCTTGTCTCTTCCCGCACGATGGCATGCAGGCCCGCAAAGCATGGCCGTCGAGATCCGCAACTTCGTGACGTATTTTTAATGTTTTCGGTTTTAAAACGCCGATCTCAGAGGCTACGCTTTTTTTCGCATTTCTCGCCATAGTAGCGGCTGCCGTCTGCAAAGCCACAAGTGCCATCGGTATCGCCAACATGTCGACAGTGGAGAAATGTTTCTTCGTGCAGCGTTGTCTCTTGCAGAATGTGTACTTCGCGCTTTGTTCTTGATAAATCGTCATTCAGGAGTCGAACTAAGCATTGTCCCGCTCATAGCGATAAAAATGATGACCGGTGCTTGGAACGACGTCAAGTAAAGCACCGTCGCGCACTGTTTCCTTACGGGCCTTGGTGCCAGGTGACGACATCGGGCGCGTCATGACTGCCGAATACGGCGTACGGTGCGTCAGTGAATTTTGCGACTTCGCGTTTCCGGGCGCCGTATCGGACGGCAGCACAGCGAGTGACTTCATCGGTGCAGACAACGACGTAGCTGTTTCTTACTGCATCGACGCCGAGATCATAGCTGACGTTGCCGGTGCTGCGGAAATGGATCCGTGCGGTTTGAAGATGCCAGCCACCGTTGCCACCGCTAAACCCTTTACCGCGCTACAGAGCTCGCATCAGCGTGCGTCGATCACCGCTGTTGTGGCGGAAGGTGCTGAATTTACTTATTTGGAAAGCTTCAGTAATATTGACGATGACTTGATGAATTCACGGCGCGCAAGAAGCAAGACAAGTTGACGGACTTTTTTCATGCGAAATAAAGTGCGCTAACTTGCAAAAGAAGTTCTCGCCTTGTTCTTTAGCATATGTGAG
The DNA here is from genome assembly GCF_013339695.2 of Rhipicephalus sanguineus. NCBI lineage: Eukaryota > Metazoa > Arthropoda > Arachnida > Ixodida > Ixodidae > Rhipicephalus > Rhipicephalus sanguineus. The sequence continues at coordinate 3,745,763 of NC_051181.1, forward strand.
CGAATCGTCATGTTCGCGCTTTTTACGATTTCAGAAAACTGTGTCGAGGCCTGCAGTGCTTTAATTAAAGCCTTACATACGCATATTTCGTATTTCGAATTATTGATATATCGAACTATTTCGCGGTCCCCTTCGAGTTCGATATATCCGGGATCGACTGTATACATGACTTGAGAAGCGTGAAAAGCTGAGCCGGTTAGTTCATGATTAGATGCAAGAAAACCCAGCGAAAACTCAAGACAAAGATGAAGAAGGAGGCACATTCAAGCACGCACTGTCACCGGACTTACAACCGCTTTATTGACGCATCCATGTATACTTAAACCCCTTATCCTGCGCACACGCTACAAGCTGAAGCCTATCATCTGCCCGATAATCAGCCACACCCTGAAAGAAACAGCCAATCTTTTTCTGTGATATGCACAGAAGGTTCACCAATACAAATGTGCCCATTCTTTTTGATGTGATACGCCTCAAGCAGTTCCCGTTCAATCTTTGATTTTCCCCGCCTAGAGTGCTGGTTTGGTGAAACATTGGCTCGCAACCATTGTATTCCTTCAGATGCAATGCTAGGTTGCTGCCTGTGCCCGATCGTACACTGTGGGCATGCTCTTTTTGGCGTTCATTCAAACACGGCCCAGTTTGGCCGATATAGACGTTCCCGCAAGTCGTGGGGATGAAATAAACTGCCCCCATGCTGCACTTCGTGAAAACAGTTTGGCAGCTAGTTTTGCAGGTGGAACGTATAGGGTTGAAGCACCCACCACCAAACTACACACAGCTGTTCCAATTTCGTACCAGGGATTTTCGTTCACACAAGATTGTACTGTACAGTGCACGTCTATCAGGCGGCGAGCGCAATTCAGTGCTGCCTTTCTACATGGAGCAATCCATTCCGAGTTGCACTGCCTTAGCTCGCTTTTGTCAGCTTTCATTTTGTGTGTGCAGTTGCTGTCAGTCTCCCCTGTGCCATTTCTCAACACATAAAGTGAAAAACCATTCTGTTTGCTGCGCTCATAGATCCTGGAACATGTGTGGGTTTGGAATGCTAGCACGTGCTTGCCCGTGAACGCCAGGGTTGCCGAAGGGCTCATTTGTCTGTCCGAAGCGAGGAGGTGACCCTCATCCTTGGAAGACGCCAGCCGACAGGAGACAAGGCAAGCTTGGTCTAGAGAGGCAGGCCAATTGTTGGCTCTGTTCGGCAGTTTGCACAGTTTTCAGTGTGCAGCTCCCGCAGTCGAAGTTGTAAGACAATACGTGCAGGACATTTCAAAATCTTTTTTGTTGTGCTTATTTGAATATTAAATATAAAACAATAGCTTTAATGGCACGGAGTGGGCCCCCGTGAACATGCTTATGGAAAAATCTTGATGAATTTAAGACTAATTAATTTTGCAATGACAATTAGAATTTAGAATCTAACAAGTGCCGTAACTCAAAAACTACACCAGCTTAAAACCGATTTCGGCAATGATATCAGCATAACAAATCACACTTGCGTGCCAAATTTCATCACTTCATCCCCATAAATGACACATGGTTTTCATTGCAATGTCCCTTAAAAGGGTACCGACACCTTTTTTCGAAGGCGGCTTTGCTCGGCCGTACAAATCTCCTGTATGCAGAGACGGCTCTGAGCGAGTGTGAAGCTCAGCAAACGTTGACGAGATATTTTATTTCGAGATTAGTCAATTTTTCCATGGCGCACCTACCGACATCGACACTAGCTTGACGTCAGGCTGCAGTACTAATTCTGGTGCCTTCACGCAGCAGTCTGGCTAGTTGTGATGACTAGTTGTGAGTTCTGGCTAGTCTGGCTAACTTTCAAGATGGCCACTTATGCGTCATCAACGGAGCCATGGTGCACAGCGGCCGTGGAAATGTCACCATATATTGTGCGAGCACATACCGTGTTGTGACGCCAGGATACAGTAGGAACCGAAACTATCTTTTAAAAACATACTGCAATTACTTTTTCAGGGAGCACTCGCATTTAGCACTACATTTTCTAGGCTCTAGAAGGCTTGGCCTTTCATTTGACACAAAAAAAACCACAACTGAAAATTTTCGTGTCAGCACCCATTTAAGGAACCCTGTGTAGACTGAGCTTGTCAAAGTAGCAACCTTTGGACTGGCACACAATCAAATCGTATCCATAAGTGGTCTTAAAGGGACACTAAAGGCAAATAACAATGTATGTCAGAGTGAAAGGTCAATGTGTGAGAACGTCTGTGTGAGAACGACGACGTCAGAGAGTCCAGAGTACAATTAGCCACTACTAATCAAACTACTAGTTGCAATAAAAAAAGATCCTTCCGTGCATCACAAGGTGTAATAAAATGCTGCTTGTTCGTTTCTGTTTGATTCATGGAAAAAAGAACCTCTTGGCGCTACCATGGGGAACGGCGCGAGTGGTTCAAAAGTTCCGTTTTCGCCAAGTTGCGCGTCTCAGTGGTAGTTTCGGTATCGCGTACTGCTACGTGTGCTTGGCTCTCGCTATTTTCACCCTGTCGATACTCTACTTCTGCTGCTGCTGGCCAAGCTAAGCTCTGTTACAGTGAACTATACAGTTTCGGAGTGGCCCGTGGCTGCATCTTGGCAAGGTTGATGGCCGCCGTTGCGCAAAAAAACGTAGCTTCGGCGGCCGGGCAGTAAAGGCGGACAACGTTGGGCACGAAAACTGCTACGTCAGAAGGTCTGTTCAGGCGGGCGATTTGAAGTGCGCTAACGCCGTGTGAACCATTAAAACGTGATTTTCTTTCAAAATAAGCATTTCCTTCGTACGAATCAAGCACTACGAGGTTTCTGCAACGTTATTGCAACAATCAACGTCGGCTTAATATGTGCCTTTAGTGTCCCTTTAAAGCCAGGAAAACTCTATCACAGAAGACTAGCAGGAAACTTTACGAAAGGCAAACTCTTTTCTCTCTCTGGTTCAACCATCAAAAAGCCAGTTTTCTTTTTAACATCTGCATATGATACACTAAGGTGCATTTTTATTTTGAAACCGCAAAAATCAGGAGTATGACAATGGCAGGTTCGAGTGAATATGGTAGGTGCTGTGAGGCGCAACGACCCGCAGAGAAAAGAAAGTTGCAGCAGGGCAAAGCAACGAATGCGATAGCAGCACAATGGAATAAAGTAAGGTTACCCTGCCCTCACATGCTTTCACTGGCACATACGATGCAGTGTTACGGATTTCACACAGAACATCGCGGTGACGGCAAGAGTCCATATAATACCAATCACAATAAAAAGAAAGAAACGAGTCTGCAATGCCGTTTCCATGTGGCCCGAACAGATGGTCTCTTCTCAAGTGCACACGACTGGCAATCTCGTTCGCACGGGACCTAGCAGCTGGAAATATGGGGAATGTTGGCGTTCAGGAATGTATGAGCGAGCAAGAAATACCAGCCACCTTATGTAATTTTTATTGTGCCCCAATGACAAATGTTTCCATTGGGAAATCCAACAAAATGGGAAAATATCATGGTGAAGGCTGTACTGCACTTGAATTCTACTTTAGTAGAGTGCCCAATGATCCAGAAGACAATACTGTATTTCCTTACAGAAGCTGCTTACAAGCAAAAGCAGACCACACAATAAAGCTGCCAACAAAAACGCTTTCCCAAACGTATGCAGTGGAAGCCTTCAAAGCAGACACACAGACAAGAAAAGCCTGCCTTCGTGACACACGCGCTCCACTGGAAACACGGCCAACAATGGCAGCACAAGAGTGAAGACTGCCAGCCCTAACAAAAGGAGAACAAGACGCACTGTGTGTCTGCTAGAAATTCAACCGCTGTCAGGAGATGATCTGCGTGGGAGTAAAATCAAGTTTAGACGAGTCGTTAGCAGTAGCGGGAACTTCCGAGAATGCTCTTCGTGTCGGAGGCGCAGTGCAATAAGTCATGGAAGCTTGTGCAAGATGTGCTAGAAAACTATTTACCGTAATTTGCGCAATTATATCGTGGCATTACTACTACGCTATTATCTCTCAATAAAAGGGCCCTGCAATGCATGCCACGTGGTAGGAGTGATGCAAGATTAAATAAAGTTGTCGCCATCATCACCCACAGCTCACACTGTTTGTACACGGAGACCTTGGAGGCTGCAGCAAGCCAAGCTGTTGTAGATGCATCTTTCGAGTTGACTGGCAAGCCGTGTCACTGGGACACCTCCAGAACTATCATTTAAAAGAGCAGCTCTTTGTTTACTCGTTCGTCGGCATGCTCGTCTCCAAGGGACATACGTGGTGAACAGAGTTTACTGCTGGGCTCCTTCAATACATTTCTGTCATCTAACATTTGCACACCTCCTCGCTAGCAAAAAACGTAGGGGTGTGCAACTAGCCAAATTTCATCTCCAATCAAATTCAAATATCAAATATCAAAGTGCATGTACGTTGTTCACCTAAGACCTGCTGTTCCAGTCAGCAGTGGCGCTCACGACAGTGAACAGCATTGATTTGTTTGGGGGGTACCGGAAGTTGATGCAAGAGTTTTTTTTTTTCCTCTTCAGCACATATTTTTTCTCGACAGACACGCACGGTGAACTGTTGTGCTTCATCTTCCTGCTGCAGGTTCAAAAAAAACCTGCAACACGGCCACATTCATGAGCTTCTCCATGCCAATAAAGACATGTGCAGTGCAACACTAGTGTGATGGAACGTTCCCACGCAAGGCCAAGTGCCAAGCATTTCGTGGACCAAAAAAGTGGAAAGCCAGTAGAGCTTGGGCTCTCAAGTTACGAACGGGGCTTGACGATGAGGACGAGTAGTCAGTCAAGCAACTGCATTATTAAATTTTTGTCATGTAATCCGCATGCAAGTGTTTTTTTTTTTGATGTGCACAAATGTTTAAAATAAACATGCGAAAGGGCGAGCCAACCCAAACAAACTGCAACATTGGCAACGTCTCTGGTATTTGTTGTGTCGAGTCATTTGTAACTATGAACAGAATAAATATGAAAGTAAAATCTAATTATTTGATTCGGTATTATTCTATTCAAACTTGAAGCCCCAATACAGTAAAAGCTCGTTAATTCGACAACCATGAATTCAGAAATTCGGATAATTCAGACGGCTCTTTTGGTCCCGGCCAAAGTGCATCTTAATCTATGGGACCAAAGCTTCATTATTTCGTCAGAATTGGGTTCCGCACCGCTTAATTCGGACAAATGCTGATGGCTGCCGCTACACAAAAGTGTGGTAAAGCAGCGCTGGCACCACTGGAGTGAAATCGAAACCCGAGTGACATCGCCATCGTCATCAACTAGTGGGGGCGATCGCAGCGTCACCAAACGTCGGCGTCTTCTTTTTTCGCTCCACTACACCTCCGACACCATTTTCCCTTGTGTTGTGTTGGCACAGTCTCTTTTTGCGGAGTTCTCTTTTTTTTTCCCGTTGTGACCGTGTTTGCACGTGAGGCCCGAGCATGCAGCAGTAGCTGACGATGGCATCGACGAGGTCCTTCCCACTGATATGACCCTTCAGGACTACATCACGATTGACGATTGTGTCGCCGCGACAGGTCTCCTGCCCGATCAAGAAATTATTAATGATGTCGCGACCTCATCGCACCTCACGGGAAGTCTCGGAGGTGCTTTTGATATTAGAGGACATTTCCCTGAACACTTCCAACAGTTTGCGTGCTGTTGGCCATTTGGAAGAGTTCAGAAAAATTGTAATGTCAGCCGGAATCTGCACGAAAACGCAAACGACCATTACAAAATACTTCATCAAATAAAGGTACGCTTCTCCAACTCGATTTTAATGTTGTTTTTCCTGTTCATTCGTTAATTCGGCATTCGGTTAATTCGGACATTTTCTCCGGTCCCGTGAAATCCGAATTAACGAGCTTTTACTGCATGCACACAACCCCATAAAAAAACCTCGGCAATGCCGATGACTCGTGCTCCTCATCAAAAACTGTGTGTTCCAAGCACCCCACCCTTCCCGTGAAACCAGTGGACTCACCCTTGGGCAAGTGCTGGAGCAGCAGGTGCTCAGTGTAGTCTGGATGCACATTGAGTGTCTTGCTGAGGAACACGTGTCTCTCACTGCGCAGGTGTCCCCAGAGGTGGTCCTCAGAGGACAACGACATGTGGCACACGCGGCAGTGAATCTGGCCTATGTCCTCTGCATGACAAGATTGCAACCTCCAGTATAGCAGAAATAACAATATGGCTCAAATAAAATGCACAAGTCCGAAAATCGATATTTTAGATTTCATTATTTTATATTCTGTGCACACACCACCCAGTAGCACGAAAGTAGACTTTGTTTTTTTTGTTAACTGCATAATTTATGGGCAAGAAAATATCAAACTTATATTAATACGGAGGGACCCATTTCGTCACGTGTCATTCTCGAAAGTTCACGACAAATGTTATCGTTAAGAAGAAAATATTTTTTGTGTGACATGTATGCGTAATGAACAGCAAATTAACATTGTTTAAAACTTGTAGAGCCAAGGTCTAAATACGTGACATTTTATAGAAGTTGCTATACTTGCCAATTTTTTTCTGCTAAGCCAATGCAGGTAGCATTTCAAAACTTGATTAACTGCGGGAGTATTAGCCCCGAGAACGAACACTGGCGGCGCGGCAATAGCGGCGATGTGACGTCACGGCAAGGACTCGCTTGCTCCGCGGCCGAGGATCGCCTTTTTCTGCACCCGTCGCGTAACCTCTCTTTCGCGATACGGTGGTGATTACTGCTCATTCTTGCGATGCATACTCCCAAGGTAGAAGGTGGAAGTTTGCATTACTAGCGAAAGTTAAGTAAGCTGTACAAAGTCTGGATAGTATAGCTTATAATGGGCAAATTCTCGTCCTAACGGAAGATTCACAGTGAAAATGGTGATGCAGGAGAGCAAGACATTCGTTGTTTTTACTGCGTACTCCAAAACATCGGTGCTAAAAAAATTACGCTAATGGTACCAACTTCATTACAACTTGTCGCAGACTACATGGTTAGAACATGCGTCCTGAAGAATTACAAATGAAATTAGGATGCTTTCAATTCACTAAGTACAATGTGGTTTATCGTAAAAGGTATGTCTGCCTTTGCAGATTATTTATATATTTATTTATTTATTTACAATACCTCAAAGGCCCCAGTGAAGGTGTTTTACATGAGGGGTGTGCTTTTACAACGGATTGAGTGAGTAGATGCTCAATCGCTGCTTTGAAGGTGATGATACTGGAGTGGTGCGCAACGTCGGGAGGAAGGCCGTTCCAATCTTGTGCTGTCTTGGCAAAAAAGGATGAAAGGTGCGCAGTGGTGTGAGCAGGTGCCGGGTACGCAGCTTTCCCGTCGTTGATGCGGTCTGAATGACGATGAGTTGGCTTGATAGCGGGAGTACGAAGTAATGCATGATAGGACTTGAAAAACAGGCAGAGACGAGCGATACGGCGGCGTAATATTAATGAAAGGATAGCGAGGTTAGCGTGAGATTTAAGTTCGGTTACGCTTGACTGGTATGAATAATCTGAACAGATAAATCTTGCTGCCTGGTTTTGCACAGTTTCAAGTGTTTTAATGTTGGGTCCCAAACAGCGCATGCGTATTCAAGCTTGGGTCTGATTAGTCTCTGATATGCGATTAGTTTCACAGGGGTGGTATGGCTAGATGAAAGTTTCGACGTAGACAGCCAAGAGCGCGGTTAGCTTCGTTAGTGACGTGCGTTATGTGAAGAGACCATGTTAAGTCAGAAGGCAAATGAACACCTAAACACTTGTATGAAGTTGCAGATGAAATTTCCGTGTTGTTAATAAGATATCTTGGAGCTGGGTAGTACTGGCGGCGATGAAAAGAGACTAGTGATGTTTTGTTTGTGTTTAGGGACATTAACCATTTCTTACACTATATTTCAATTTTATGAAGGTCGGATTGAAGTTCATGGATATTTGATGCGTTGTTAATCGGGCGATAAATGATGCAATCATCTGCGAAAAGTCTGATGTTAGAAGAAAGGTTATTTGGCAAGTCGTTTATACATATTAGGAAAAGCAGTGCACCTAGAACCGTGCCCTGAGGCACGCCTGAAATAACAGGACATAACGTAGAAGATAGATTATTGGCGTAAACGAACTGCTGGCGGTCATTAAAAAGTCACAAGTCCGATTAAAAACTAAAGGGTCAAGGTTAAGGATGTAAAGTTTTAAAAACAAGCGTTTATGAGGAATTCTGTCAAATGCTTTCTCGAAATCCAAAAAAAGGGTGTCTACCGGTATATTTACATCAATGCTAGCGCTGACGTCGTTAGTAAACAGAGCTAGTTGCGTGTAGCAAGAAACATCTTTCTGAAAACCATGTTGGTTTTTATTAAAAAATGAAGAGGTACGAGGAAGTTAATTATCTAGGTGATTTGACAGAATTGCACTTTTTGCTACAGGAGCCTTTAGATGAATCTCTCTATCTCAAACAATCACTTAATACATCCGGGACATTAAACAAAATAATACTGCCACACACAGAATTGTTTCGGAAAGGCTGAGATGTTAGTACACTTGGATTGTACACTTGGATTACGTAAACATTTCTTCGCAACACTCGTCTGGGATTATATGGCCGTATACCCCGATTTGCATGAACTGCTGGTCCGATCAGCCGCCGGGTCACAAGCGGTAATGTTAAATTCACGTGTGAGCACTGTTGATAGCAATCGTCTGCAAAACAAACGCCTGAAAATCGAAATGAGCGTTCTGAACTGTTTCGATGGCGTTCTCAGCGATGTGGCCCACGTATTAAACGTCCTTCGCCTGAGTGAGTCAATGAATGGTCTGGCACGTCACGTCCGCATAAAGGTTGATGATGCTCAGGAGTATATCAAATGCCAATAAAAATAGCTGGAGCTAAACTAGTACTTATACAAGTTTAACAGCGCCGTTGCTGCGATGCTACATGAAGACACAATCTGACAGCAATAAGAAGTTTCCACAATTAACCTCAACTTGTTTTTGTAGTGAAATGAAGCCCTGAAATTATTGCGAGGAAAACGTGAAACTAAACAACATGATGACTGAGCGAGTACGCAAGAAAAACAAACACAACAACTGATATTTTGCGAAACTCAGCACTGCATGCATGCGTTTTTGTAATCGTGCGCGGAGCTTGGCACACCGGCAAAAACGCTGTCCGCAGAGCGCGTATCCGTCCGATGCAAATAACACTTGCGGAGGCGAAGCCATCATACTTTTTTTTAAGGAATCGCCCGTGAACAACGCAACCTAATAATGTGAATAAGGCATCTTGCATGCCAAGATCACATGATTGTGAGGCACGTTACAGATCAATTTTGACGGCTTCGAATTTTTTATCGTGCTCCTGTATCTAAGCAGAGGGATGTTGCTTTTCACACCCATCGGAATGCGGCTGCTGTGGTCGGGAATAGGACCCATCCCCGAGGTTAGCAGCACGACACAACAAACCTGATCACCCCTTTCAAAGTGTGCACGACAAAACGCAAGCACCGTTGGCGACTGTTAAAGAAAAGTATAGCTTTTTGTCGTTTTACTAGGAACATTCTCCATGCTGTTTTCGTCATTCATCTGAAGCTTGAGACAGGAAAAAAGCAAGTGCAAACAGCGGAACAGCGTACGAAGCAAGCGCATGATATGCCGGCGATTCACGGCGGGCGTCGAAAAGTCCTTGCCGTGGCGTCATCCAGGCCACACGCCAGGCGGCGCCACACCAACTTCTCGGGGCTAATAACGTGTTCAATAGGTTCTTCAAACATTGTTGTGGTACAGTAAATACACATTTTTATATATTGCCTGAAACTTCCAATTTAGGCGAAAGGAAACCCTATTGAAAAATCAATATATAAAAAATACCCATCCTCGATTTTTCTTAAAATCCTGTAAAAAGGCAATCAAAGACCATAGAAAAGGAATATAAAGAAACATGTTGCATTATTTTGTTTGCAGCGATAATACTTGGGGTGCAGGTGAGAGCCACTGATCTCCACTGGGAGGAGCTGGATGGCGCATTGAGCACGCGGGCGTGAAGCCACCGGAAAACACCGTTTTTGTCCCGGAAGCCACCGGGACAAAAAGAAATGCCGGCCTGTAGCACAGTAAACTGTACGAATCGACCGGAAAAGTCGTCAGGGAAGACATTTCACACGTAAGTACCTCAAAGTTGTCTTACTTTTGACACATTTTGTACCTTGCAGCACTCCGCCGTATTCGGACGGTGGCGGCACGGCGTCTGTCATCTTTCGTGTAGCGTTCGTCGGCTAATCGCAGAGTTTGTTGTACGCACTTGCTATACACTTCATCACTCCGGAAAAAAAAACGATCATAACAACAGCTCCCACCCGAGAATACCTGAATTGCGCGACTAAGACGGACAGAAGACGCTAGCTTCCGGGACAAACAGAGGACCTTCCGGTGGCTTCACAAGCGCCTGCCTCGCAGAGCGGGAATGCGCCGTCCTGCCTTTTTAATGGAGGTCAGTGGTTAGAGCTAATGCTCAGATACCACATTTGCAGAAGTCGGGCAGTTTTGGTAAACCGGAGTGACTAGTTTAAGCACCCAACGTTCTGCAATAGCCAATTTTGCACTTTTATATCCAGCACCGAGACCTCTGATTGATTGGCGCCTCTCTATTACCTACATCCTCGGATGGGGTTGCTATGATAGCCATGTGTGCTTAATGTTTTGATTAAGTGCACTATAGCAGGAATGGGTTCGTGAACAAAGCATGACCATTTGGGACACTGCCTAAGACTGAAGAACACACTTTAGCTACTCTAGCTGTCTACTCAACAGATTAATTACCCCACCTCGGAGGCAATGTTTCAGATCACGTGGTTTAATGTACTTTAGCAGGTTGTGACATTCACTGTTTGTCCCAATTCTTCCTTCGTGCCCTGTCACACCACGCAGTTTGACCAAAATGAATACTTACCAACTTGCTCAAAGAAAAGCTTTTTATGCAGGAGGTTCAACTCATCCAAAGCTCAATGTATCTCACTCTTTCTTAGCCCCTAGTTGATACAAATAGCAAAAACAAGTGGTGTACACAATTGTGTACATCGTGTCTCAAACGGTTAATTATATGTTCGTATGTTACAACCGGTAGCAGTTTCGATTTCAGAGAGTACCAGGTGGCCCGTGACATACTCGGCCTACTCGTGAACAAACACTATCATGTTACCGCGAATACCAGTGACGTTAATGGCCACCTTCTGCAATGTCATCAGCACTGTGGTTTCATCTGCTATGTTGAGCGCTGTGAGTGCCTTAACCGTTTCTTCGATCGTCTTTAAGGCAATTGATGAGAGCACTGGGAGGAGTATACCGTAAAATGCCGAGCAAGCGCCCCCCTTACGATGAAGGATAATTGGGCCAGATTCGGGAGGGGGGCGCTTGCTTGGTCCCGGACCGAAATTCAAGATGGCAGCGGGAGAGCCGCTAGAAATAAAGAATGGCCATCCATGTTTCGAATGAAATGCTTTATTTATTTACTGCTTTTATTCCTCCTCGTCATTGTCAAGCTCGTCAAATGACTCCTCAGAGTCGGACGCAAAAGTCCGCGCACTCGGTCAGAGGCACTTATTTCAGATCTCCCAAAAAAGGGAGGGGCGCGCTTGCTCAGCATTTTACGGTAAACATCAGCTAGAGAGGCTCGATTCACTGCGAACATCTTGCCGGCAGCTGCAACTTTGTTCTTGTCATCATCGCCACCCAACTGACGTCGCAATATCCGTGAGACTTGGAGCAGGTGCAGAATTAGACGTGCTGCACAATTTTCATTTTGATCATTTCTAAAGCAGCATGTTGAGAAGGGACGATGGAAGGAGTGACATCACAACCTTGGCATGACCTTTGGATGGGACACACCGGCCACTCAAGTTGCACTTCCAGGCAACACTTGCCTGCTTTTGTGCACTCTGTAAAAGTGTGTATGTAAGTGGCGTGATGTAACGTTTTACTGACTTATACATAGATCGGCCATTGCCGAGTTCTAAAGGTATAGAAATCCCACGTACGTACGGTGCACATGTTTATGTTCGTTCAGTGGGATGTGGAACTGCGCTAATCGCACGTATCAGTGCAGACGACGCTGCGTGTTGGAAAGCGCCGAAGCAGTGATCCGTCCACTACACAGCACAATCTCAGCAGCAGAGAACTTTAGTTTGCCCTGATGGGTTTGCGCCGTCGTGCTGCCAAGCAAGTGATGCTGGCCGGTTGAACTCAAAAATAAACATTTAATAACACTAACAAAACTCTTTGAAAGTTACAGGATACAATACGTGGGCACACGCACTCGCCCCTAACCTTGGCCCCGGCGGGGCACACCCCTCCCGCGCACACAGAGTTCCCTCACCGACTGTCCGGGCTGCGCCACGGCTGCCGCTTTTAACACTTTCGTGACCGCGGAAAAAACGGTTCTTTTTGGCTAGTCCAGAAAATGTTTTTTTTCCTGCCACAGAATATTATTGATGCTAAAGTGTAGGGTATCAAATGATACAAGAAGAATTGGTCTTTCCAACAGTATTAATTCCAAACAATGGATTTATTTCGAATATAATAAGAAAAATTATCAAACAAAGAAAAATGCATCAGAAAGAAAGATTCATAAAAACATCAATGCTACTCTGCAAAGGTTAAACATTAAAAAAAATCTATATATACGTTTTGAACGCAATGCCCTCATAGAATAATAGTGGAAATATAAGCTCTGTAAGTGCAAAGAATATCTGCATAAATAAAAAATAGAGGCACTATACTCGGCGACAACTTTTCTTGGCACCACTGTGGAAGCTACAGAGCCAAAGTGCCTGCATGCGCGCGCGCCAAGAAATAGCACCTATATTTATTTTCTAATTCGAAAAGTTACCTAGCTCGAATAAATAAAGATTTCTTCATTATAAAAAGAGAGCGAGTATGGGAAGCCATTCGTGAAAAAATGTTATTGTAAACTTCAAGTTTGTTTCTGTCTTTATTTTTTGGACAGCACCACGTTTTCCTCACGCCTGCTCTCTCAGAGTCTCAGTAAACATGGCGTCCGCGATGCCGCCTGAACCGTTGGCCTGAACCGTGTGCGGCCGCAAACTCGCCGTTTCGTTCTCCGAAGAAGCTGTACTCTAAATGTGACAGAAAGTGGCTTATCACACCAGACCACGCAAGTTATCTGCAATGTCATCGCTGGAGTGAGGCGCCGTCAGCGTGACTTGTCTGCAAATGCAGTGTGCCGGACTGCCGCCGAGCTCACCGGAATGAGTGAGCGAACAGTTAAGCGTATCAAGGCTGAAGCTCCCCCGAAGCGCAAGAAATTGAATTTCTCAGGCCAAACTGAGAAGCGCATCACCGGCAAGGCGTGGCTGCTGCGCTATTACACGTTTGCGTTGGCAGCATTGCGGCACAAAGTGCACAGCTGCTTCATGTGCAATGAAATACCTACGGCCGAAAAACTACGCTCTGTGAAGGTGTGTGACCAGCGAAGCTTGATAAAATATTCTGCGTCAGTCTCTTTTTAATTTAGCGTGAGCTCTCCTTAAATCTAAACCCAATTCAGCGGCATCATGGTACTTGCATTTCGTATTTATTCGAATACAATGCGAGCTTTTTCTCCAAATTTTTGCTACTAAAGTCGCCCCTCGCGTTACAATCGTGATCACGTTACAATCGAGCAAACACCGTATTCAGGCTGCGGTGTGCGCTTGGTGGCGTTCATCATATTCCCATGTGTCTTATTTTGTTGTCTTCGGGCTTCATCCGCAAAGACCGTTTGGAATCTTCCGCGCAGACCGCGATGCGATGTTCCAGAAGCGTCACGATTGTTCTAGATCTTTCCGTTAAGATTGCGCGCGGTATGCGAATTGTCGAGAGATTACGTGGCCACCAGCGATAACGCTGGAACATTCGCTAGAACATGTATAAAAGCCGACACGCTTCACCACTGTCAAAATTATTGACAGAAGATGCTCTGACTTGTTTCCCGCCCACAAGTTCGGCCAAATAAAGAATTTTATCTTCGACACGCCCACTGCTGCCTTCGTCAACATAACAACCCTGTGACAATATACAGTACAGTAGGTAGATGCATCTACGCACCCTGATGATCCCATTCTGCATGTAGACGTGGTGCTAAACGCTCCAGCGATGCCGAACTACTTGCGCAGTAACACAAATGTGCGGATGCCCCGCCTCCGTAGCCTTCGCTCCAATGCCAAGATAAGTTGTCGCCGAGTATAGTGCCTATCATGCCACCGCGCAATGCAGGTTCTCGACGTTGGCTGCGCATGTTTCGGGAACAAAAATTTTTTTCCGTTCAACTTTCCTAGCATAGTTCGCAGTTCTGGTATATTTCAATTTTCCTGTGTACTTGTTGAAATAAACAGTGTAGCCTGTTCCAAATCTGCAAAAATCCATAATTGTACCCTCATTTGACCTCTTTCTCGCTCGTTGTGATGAGTAAAGGAGGGGCACGAGGCGCGTGCTGAACGTGGAAGCGCGGCGACGGTGCGCGAGAAGCAAAAAGTCACCCGATGGCACGCGCACCAGCCACGTCGACGCAGAGGATTGGCCAGATAGGGGCTCGTGGCATGCGACCCGAGCTGTGATGGTGAACGACGAAGGAGGATCGTGGCACTGTGCTGTGGGGCGCCGGACGGAGAAGATCGAGGAAGGAGCAAGCGTCACACCCGCGGCGAAGGCGGCTGGTACTCGGTTCTGGAGGTGGTGGCACGCAAGGCCCGGGGAGTGGCCGTCGACCTTGGAAGGCTCCAAGCGAGGCTGCCCGGACACATCGCCCCTCAATACGGCAGTTCCAGGATCGCCAGCAGCCCTTCTCTTCTCGGCAGGACGGCTACAGACCACAGTTCAGTCAAGGAGACGCCCGTCACCTGTGGAGTCCTGAAGCAAGGGACCAAGGCCCAGTTAGGCCTAACCTCGACGGACCAAGGACGGAGACCCGTCACCTGTGGAGTCCTGAAGCAAGGGACCAAGGCCCAGTTAGGCCTAACCTCGACGGACCGAGGACGGAGAAGACTACTGGGGACACACGCGACGAGAGCAAGCGGTAGGCTGGACGAAGGCGACCTACGATGAACTTGGAGGACTACTGAGGACGTCGGCGACGGTCTCGACGAGAGATTGACATGACGGGAACATCGAGTCGTCGCGACGTACTGTAAGAACATTCTATTGATACAAGGCCCATAGTGGCCAGACTGAGTTGGAGACGTATCTAAGCCTAGCTAGAACTCATTGTTTAGCTAGTTGCAGTTCTAGATATGAACTGAGATTTTGTGTAAATAGGTTCTGGTTGGAATTACTCAGTGTCTTTAACGCTTTTTTATGTTATCTTTTCGTTCATTATAAACTTTGTTGTTTTTTGCCATCCTACCACGGTCTCCTGTGCCCGTCTCACTCTCTCCCAATCCATTATTGCAAGCACCCCCGAGATAACACGTGACAAATAATTGGCGAGCCTGCCAGGATTCAATCCTGCCCGGTCACTGATTCTCGTTTGGTGCGAAGATGGATTGGGAGAAGTTGGCGGCCGTGGCCAAGGACTTGGGCATGAGCAAAGAGGAGACGCTGAAGTTTTTCGAGAATGTGGAGCGAGTCAAACAGGAGAGAGCACGCGAAGCACAGGAGAGAGCACGCGAAGAACAGGAGAGAGCGCGCAAAGAACAGGAGAGAGCGCGCGAGGACCATGAACGAGCGCGCGAGCAGCATGAACGTACGCTCGCAGAGCAAAAGATGGAAAAGGAAATTTTAGAACTTAAGGTGCGTTTGGCACTAGCGAATGAAGCATCGCGAGACGATGCAAATGTGGTTAGTGGCCCATCGACAGCGTCGGCCAATTCGCCATCTCCCAGACGAAAGCCTGTCTGCCCTCGTAAACTAATGGCACCCTTCGATGAGCGAAGGGACGACTTGGATGCGTACTTGCATCGCTTTGAGAGGATCGCGATAGGGCAGGGCTGGGAGAGGGGTGAGTGGGCCAATGCCCTGAGCCTCTGTCTCGCGGGAGAAGCACTGAGTGTGTATGGCCGCATGCCAGCAACAGTCATTAGACTACGATTTGGTAAAGAAAACTTTATTGGAAAGATTTCGGCTGACCGCCGAAGGGTTTCGTTAAAAATTCCGGTCGTGCAAGCGTGAGAACTCCGAGACTGGCAAACAGTTTATCTGTCGACTTTCCAACTACTTGATCGATGGATGGAATTGTCAGACACAGCAAAAACTTACGAAGGCGTCCGCGACAAGGTAGTTGGAGAGCAATTCCTCAACCGGTGCAGTGGCAAGTTGGCCGTATTCTTGAAAAAAAGAAAGGTGGGCACGGTGGAGGAAATGGCAAGACAGGCCGACCAGTTCATGGAGGCACAAGGTATCAGAAATCTTGGAAAGGGAGTCGGTGAATGTACTATGGCAGCGGAGGGAGAGGCTAGAGGATAGGTCCCAATGAGTAACTTCAGGGCACAACAGCGATGTTTCTTGTGCAACCGGCCGGGACATATTGCCAGCAATTGTCGTACAAAGATTGGCCACAATGAAAAGACAGTGACGTGCTCAAAATGCCAAAAAAGAGGACACAAAGCACAGGATTGTAAGATGGCATCAGCTGAAAAGATTGCCTGTGTAATGAGTGCCAGAGAAGGACAGATCGAAAAAGACATGCCGGTAGTTGAAGGAGAAGTGCAAGGGTGTAAGGCGACAGTGTTGAGGGATACGGGTGCTAATACGATATTAGTAAGAAGTAGTTTAGTGGCACCCGAGAACATGACAGGACAGGTGAAGCCGGTGATGTTTGTAGATAGGACCATCAAATATATGCCTGAAGCAAGGTATCTACACCCTTTTATACAGGGCTGGTGACAGCGAAGTGTGTTGAGGATCCGCTATACGACTTGCTAGTGGGAAATGTACCTGGTGTGAGAAGGGCGCATGACCCTGATCCATTGTGGAGAAGGACTAAGAAAGGCGTGGAGCAGAGTAAAGATATTAAAGATTTTGGGGCCGGCAGAAGGTGAGGAACCAAAAGTAGAAAAGGAAATGGCAGCAGCAGTGCAAAATAGCGCCTCCAGTAATGTGAGCAAGAATATAAGACCACCACAAGTTACAGACATTAAGGGGTTAGATGTATCAGTGGAGAAGTTCAAGGAATTGCAGGAGAAGGATCCATCTATTCGAGCGTACGAGGCGAAATTAGGAGAGATTATGAAAAGGAAGAAGAGTAGACCGGTAGCACAATTTGTGAAGCAGAATGGGCTGATGTATCGCAAGTGTGTATTTAGCTCGGGTAGAGAAGTCATGCAGCTGATGATGCCAGAGGAGGTAAAGGATACGGTGTTAAAACTGGGGCATGATAGTATAAGGGCCGGTCACCAGGGAATGAAAAACACTTTCGACAAGATCACAGAGGAATTCTTTTGGATAGGAGTGTGGAGCGATGTGAGGAGATATGTCAAGTCATGCGACGTATGCCAAAGAACAGTGGTTAAAGAGCAAGGTAGGAAGGAGGCTGAAAAGGCAGAAAACAAGGAGAAGGCTACGGTGTGCGTGGCAATTGCTGAGGCGAATGAGGAGGAAGTACCGATTTATAGGGTGAAGAAGCGCAGATTAAGCAAGTGGCATTGGATTGGTGACTGCTCTAGCAGAAAATAGATTTTTGAGCAGCGGAGTCAGCCTTGAACGGATTGTTTGAGGACTATTTTGAGTAGATTGATTGAATTTGTGAATATTTTCGATTAGTGAGTGTGGTGTATTGTGAGTAGTTATATCTGTGTGTGTAGCTATATAGTTTTCCGCACTATGAACTGCTGGACATTGTAATGGGTTCAGTGCTGTGTTTTGTGACGTGTTCGTGAAAGTGCGCGGTGAGGACAAGCCTGCAGTGAAAGTAGATGTGAACAGACGAGAAGATGCAAGTTGTCAGTTTAAGACAACATCTGAAGAGCAGAGGGCCGAAACCCCGAGGGGGACAGAAGCAGTTTTTGGGGAAAAAACTCTTGAAAGAGGGGCCCAATGTGATGAGTAGAGGGGCACGATGCGCGCGCCGAACGTGGAAGCGCGGCGATGGTGCGCGAGAAGAAAAGTCACCCGATGGCACGCGCACCAGCCACGTCGGCGCAGAGGATTGGCCAGATAGGGGCTCGTGGCATGCGACCCGAGCCATGATGGTGAACGACGAAAGATGATCGTGGGACTGTGCTGTGGGGCGCCGGACGGAGAAGATCGAGGAAGGAGCAAGCGTCGCACCCGCGGCGAAAGCGGCTGGTACTCGGTTCTGGAGGTGGCGGCACGCAAGGCCCAGGGAGTGGCCGTCGACCTTGGAAGGCTCCAAGCGAGGCTGCCCGGACACGTCACCCCTCAATACGGCAGTTCCGGGATCACACATATAATTGGCAGGCTCGCCAATTATTTGTCACGTGTTATCTCGGGGGTGCTTGCAATAATGGATCGGGAGAGAGTGAGACAGGCACGGGAGACCATGGTAGGATGGCAAAAAACAACAAAGTTTATAATGAACGAAAAGATAACATAAAAAAGCATTAAAGACACTGAGTAATTCCAACCAAAACCTATTTACATTTTCCAAAATCTCAGTTCATATCTAGAACTGCAACTAGCTAAACAATGAGTTCTAGCTAGGCTTAGATACGTCTCCAACTCAGTCTGGCCACTATGGGGCTTGCATCAATAGAATGTTCTTACAGTACGTCGCGACAACTCGATGTTCCCATCGTGTCAATCTCTCGTCGAGACCGTCGCTGACGTCCTCAGTAGTCCTCCAAGTTCATCGTAGGCCTTTGTCCAGCCTACCGCTTGCTCTCATCGCGTGTGTCCCCAGTAGTCTTCTCCGTCCTCGGTCTGTCGAGGTTAGGCCTAACTGGGCCTTGGTCCCTTGCTTCAGGACTCCACAGGTGACGGGCGTCTCCTTGACTGCAATGTGGTCTGCAGCCGTCCTGCCGAGAAGAGAAGGGCTGCTGGCGATCCCGGAACTGCCGTATTGAGGGGCGACGTGTCCGGGCAGCCTCGCTTGGAGCCTTCCAAGGTCGACGGCCCACTCCCCGGGCCTTGCGTGCCGCCACCTCCAGAACCGAGTACCAGCCGCCTTCGCCGCGGGTGCGACGCTTGCTCCTTCCTCGATCTTCTCCGTCCGGCGCCCCACAGCACAGTGCCACGATCCTCCTTCGTCGTTCACCATCACGGCTCGGGTCGCATGCCACGAGCCCCTATCTGGCCAATAGGCCTCCAACGCTCAAGTTTGCGCAGCGCCGTCCGCCGCCCCAGCGGAGAGAGGGGAAAACTCCGGTAGCTGGGACGGGTCGCTCTTGCTTGGTTTTCCCATCGCGCGCGCGGAGAACGTGCTCCCCGGGGCTTTGTCTCGCATTTTTCACGCTATGGGTGCCGTTCCTTCGTCGTACTCGAAAGCAGGCACGCAGTCCTGCTGCATTGTGAACTGTCACAAAAGTTTAAAAATGTCGAAGAGCCGAAAACTTCCTGTCATGTTCTACCGTTTCCAATGCAAGCAGTCCGAGGAGCAGAGGCGTCAAGAGTGGATTATGGCAGTTCGCCGCGATGCTTTCGCGGTCTTGTCACCTTGAAGCAGTTTTTGTCGTACACAGTATTACGAACTATTAACGGGGAGAAACGCGATGATCGTGCTCATTTGAAAGGGAAGTGCGTTTGTGAACCGAAGTTACAACAAATAGACAGCCGCTGTACGTTTCGAGATTGCGCGCTGGCTTTCCGAGTCAACCATTTGTAATGTTACAGCAGCGGAGCATTTGGGCTTATTACGCCACAGTTTAAATAACGTACCGTGAGTACTAAGTGTTTAATTCAGCTGACTGCGGTACATTTTCCGTCGCGGCTCCCTGTAAACAGAATTAAGCTGTATGTTTGCACTGAGCGTTTATATTGGCCTTGCATGCGACACGCCGTGATTGCTTAGAAGGCTGAAGTGTTGCGCTGCTAAAATCGTGGTCATGGGTTCGATTCACGCATACAGCAGCTGCATTTCGATGGGAGCGAAATGCACTAACACCGGCGTACTTAGATTTACGTACGTTAAAGAAACCCAGGTGGCCGAAATCAATCCGAATTAATCCACCACGGCGTGCCTCGTATTAATGTCATGCGTTCGGCACGTAATAAAAAGCCTTGCATGCCGCTTTGGAAACGAGCTGAAAAAAGAACCAAGGTGGCAATTAAATTTTCGATGGCTTCGCGAATTCAGATGCGCTTATTATTGGGCACAAATCTCGATATAATCATAAACATGCGCGATCCCAGTGGGTATTGTATAGTATCAGGGGCGTAGCCAGAAATTTTTTCGGGGGGGGGGGGGGGGGGTCCAACCATACTTTATGTATGTTTGTGCGTGCGAGTGTGCGTGTACATATACGCAAGCAAAATTGAAAATTTTCGGGGAGGGTTTGAACCCCCCCCCTTGGCTACGCCCCTGTATAGTATTATGCTGACCAAGCGAGCTGTCGAAACAACCAAAGCGACATTCGAATAAGCGAACACGGTGCGTGATCAGGCGTCGATATTATTCGAAATGAAACACGCCTCTGCAAGAAACATGCATCGTCGAAGTGGGCATGAAATATTTATTTATTTTTTGTTTGCGTATATCATTATGCTGTCAAAGGGAGCTCTAAAAAAATCCAAGGCGACATTAAACTTGCGATCCGACGTTGTTATCATTCGATGCAAACCTCGGCAAAAGTGAAACTCCCACGAAACTGAACACTGCGCATTGCGATGCAGCCAGTGACTCAACAGGGCAGACGTAAATTTATGCTCTTCACACTGAGCTCATAATAAATTTAAAGCCGCACGACAAACTTGGCATCCAAGCAATTGAAAAGTTATCAATAGAAAACGCACGCGAAAGCGTGCTGGATGGTTGCTGACAGCTCCGAGTATACACGACTGCCGCAACGAATGTGCGTTTTAACGGTAACATAATTACAGAACTCGCGCAGTCACCTCCCTACTCATGTCAAAGAAATGTACCCGTTCAGCATCTGCACGCACGTAGCGCTCGCACAAACAGCATCGCCCTTGACGACCTGCTCGGTCCCGAAAAGGTGGTCGATCAACCGTCCTCCTCTGGTAAGATTCCCACCGTTAAAACGTTTTTTTCCATCTCTGGGATCTTTCTAAACCTTCAGAGCAAGCGACACGTGAAGCTGCACGTGCACGGCGAGCAGAGAACAGCGCGTGCAGGGTGCCTGAACGTGCGGAGACAGCGCAGTCAAAAGGCTGGTGTGGGGACAGGCGCGACCGGTTCTCGCAAGAAAGGCGGCGAAACGCGTGCGCCGCAGCGCCCCCTGGCCGAGCTTGGGAGGCCTATCCTCTGCGTCGACGTGGCTGGTGCGCGTGCCATCGGGTGACTTTTTGCTTCTCGCGCACCGTCGCCGCGCTTCCACGTTCGTCACGCGCCTCGTGCCCCTCCTTTACTCATCACACTCGTATACTGCCGAATACCATACCGACCTTCACATTTCACCATTTTCCCATCCACTGAAAGGTTCCGACGGGGTTAAAAGATAGCGTAGAAAAATCGTTCATGTGTTGCAATAGAGAAGACACGCTGTGAAGATTCTCGTGGGATGCGACGGTCGTCTTCTTCAGATCAGAGACACTCAAGAAGCCTTGAACCTTTTCCGTGGCATCAGTGACGGTGGACGAAGGCCTGGAAATATGTGTCGTCGACACCAACACCAATGCAAGCGCGGGACTTCAACGATTACCATGTACACATGGAGTGAGACGAACTTGCTCATCTTCTCTTCAGTAACCTCCCTCCGTGGATCCTTCCCTCTCACTGTATGTTGGCTTTTCGAAAATATGCATCCACGCATACTTATCTGTGTGGTTGCATATCTCTCTGACGACTTCTGCGGTAAAAAACAACACGACAACGCCGCCGCGCAGCACACCGGAGCGTTGGGTCAAAGTCCGCTCCGCGCCGTCTTTGCGAAGAGAACTACGCTCTTTCTGCAGCCGGCGCCAAATGCTCCCGCCCGAATGAAGTTAACACCTTGCAGATAAGAGCCGTTATTTTTAGAACGCACCAGATACGCTTACGTCGACGCGCGGCAGCGATAAAACGACCCGAGGAGAAGACGAAACTTACCGGCGGATAGCTTCTGATGTTCCGGGAAGGTTTGACGCACTTTCGCCATCCGTACTGAAGCCTGGCGAATCGAAGTCGTCTTCCGTGTCTGTGGTGCTACCATCATCCAAAGATTCCCGCTCATATTAATCGGAATCCGTTGAAATTCGCCGTTTCTGTGGAGCACCCGCGAGCGGCGTCGACGCGAAGTCTGAAAAAATGAGTGCTCACCTACCCGACTGCGAACGAGCTTTAAAAATCTCCCCGCGGTGGAAAAAACAAACTCGCAAACAAAACTGATAAAAACACATTATTTTGTGTTTCGTATTGCGTTAGCTGTCAAGAACTGCTCAGAGAGTGCCAAAACTTGATCTTCAAGTCATCGATAACATACTATCGATGGGAATAGGTGCGGTCACGAAAGTGTTAAAGCCCGTGAGTGGGCCACGTGCATCACTGGTGCGCAGCACGGGTCAAGCCAGCCTGGCGATGGGTGAGATTCCCACAGCCCATTGACTTCCCGCCGTTTACCAGTTACCGAAGCCGTTGACGGCAGCGTACAGCAGCACAGAGCCATATATACCCTTCGGGAGAGTTTGGCGATTGTTTCATCTCGCCGCTCTCCGAGCTCCTCCCCAGCGCCGCCCTCTTCTCGTGACGTAAACCATCTCTCCTCGCCGGCGGGCGGCAGTGGCGACAGCGCGGCGCGGATTCCGGCGCTGCCGCGACGGAGAGACGCCGGCGCGCCGCACTTACACGATCGCTGAGGAGCGCGCCTAGGTTACGAAGCTCTTGTGCGAAGCCGCGCGTATTCATGGCGACTGCTCCTCGCATTCAAGCGTGAATTTGTTGCGTGCGATGGGCTGCTGTTGCGCGGTTGGCTGTTCAAACAGCAGCGCGCAGGGTTTTCCCATTTTTAGGCTTCCGAAGGAAAAAAAACTACGACGCCTTTGGATCAGAAACATCAGACGCAGCAAATGGACCCTGACCGACTGCTCCGTGCTATGCGAGATACGTACTTGAGTATTTAGCTTGAATATTGCTGGTATTATAAACAGCGTACCATTAACACAAGCATATTATTTGTTGTGCAATGAGGCCCTTTCAGGTGCACAAACTTTAAAGATAATTTTGTCACGCTGAAAAAAACGAGTTTTATGGTTAGCGTTTCGATCGCTTGGGCAGATTGAAATTTTGCAGCGATCACGCTATAAGTGTCAAGCGTGATGTGTTGCGTTTACGTAATTTATCGCGCGTTCTGAGCACGAGCTTGGGATTTTACCGTGATGTTGTGAGGGCAAGATTTATTTCGATATCGCAGGTTAGTGCCGCCGCGCGTCAGCTGCGGCGGTTACCTGGCATATGTTGTACGTTACGTGGTCTGCGTTTCTGTGGCTGTCAGCCTATGGTGTCATTTACCGCTTGGTTGCCGCTTGTGTACATGCTACCAGTTTCACGTTTAATTCGCGCACGTAAATTAATCTGCGCCTCTGTGCTAAGCGAATGTGCCTTGCGCTTTTTAGTCATGCGCGTATAGTGCACGATGTCTGTGCTCGTGCAGGAAGCTCTTCCACTCTAGCAAGGGGCCCTTATGTGCTCGATGAAATTTCGTAATTAGGAAGTATAAAGCGCGAAGAAGTTGAGCAGAAAAATTATTTTGTAAAGTAAACCAACAGGATGTCCGCTATTAGACTAGCCGAACGAGGTATTGTTTTCATTTAACACGCGCCTACTGGGGGCCCTGCACCTGC
The DNA here is from genome assembly GCF_013339695.2 of Rhipicephalus sanguineus. Classification (NCBI taxonomy): domain Eukaryota; kingdom Metazoa; phylum Arthropoda; class Arachnida; order Ixodida; family Ixodidae; genus Rhipicephalus; species Rhipicephalus sanguineus. The sequence goes on from NC_051181.1 coordinate 3,769,613, forward strand.
TCTGACGAAAACCTTTGATGCCTCAGCTAACGCGAAAATTGGCCGCCGGCGTCCGCGGCGTCGGCGTCCCGCGTCGGCGGCGTCAACACGAGGGATGTCAAAAATCATCACGTAATGAGGTGACCATACGTCCAAAGATGGTGACGTCATCATGACGTCGAATAACGTGACTTCACGCGATGACGTCAGCACATGACCAGATGTGCTGTAGAAAGATTGCAGTGCCTCCGATCTTGGAGGCAGTGCAAAACAATGTTAGGTCACAAAGCTTTCGAGGGAGGGGGGGGAAGGGTCGTGAGGAACAATACGTCAACTGAAGAAAAGGAAGACGCACCGGGAGCGTGGCGTCTAAATCATGCTCTACATGACATGCGCGTCATGATTGTCGTATTAAATCCTGTTATTTATGTTCGTCACACAGTCACGTCGCGCAATACCAATTTCGGTGTATATCAATCTAGCAAAACGGCCGCCAGCGCACCATAAGCGTGGCACGTTAGTTATGCTGTACATGACATGCGTGTCATGATTTTCATGTTAACACCTGTTATATATGCTCGTCACAGAGCCACATCACGCAATACCAATTTTGGTGCATATCAATCTGGCGGAACGCCCGCCATCGCACCATGAGCGTGGCACGTAAGTCATGCTGTACATGACACGCGTGTCATGATATCCACATTAACTCCCGTTATTTATTTTCGTCGCACAGTCATGTCACGCACTACCAATTTTGGTGTATAGCAAGCAAGCGAAACGGCCGCCAGCGCTCCATGAGCGTGGCACGTAAGTCATGCTGTACATGACACGCGTGTCATGATTTTCACATTAACTCCCGTTATTTATGTTCGTCACACAGTCATGTCGCGCACTACCAATTTTGGTGTATATCAAGCTAGTGAAATGGCCACCAGCGCACCATGAGCGTGGCACGTAAGTCATGTTATACATGACACGTGTTTCATGATTTTCATATTAACTCCCGTTATTTATGTTCGCCATACACTCTTGTAAAGCCATACCAATTTTCGTATGTATCTACGAAACGGCTGCAAGAGCACCAAGACTGTGGCATGTAAATCATGCTGTACATGACATGCATGTCATGATTTTCATGTTATGACCAATTATTTATGTTTGTCATAGAGTCACGTTATGCCATACCAATTTTGGTATACACCCCATGAACGAAACGGCCAGGAGAGCACAAATTCGTAGGCGGCTAGATATATAGATAGACAGATAGCTACGCTCAAAGTCGCAGAAGTTCGCTAAGAAATGCTTCGCATTTAAAAAAAACAAAGATAGACGAAAACCCACAGGTTTTCATATCTCGAAAAGTCACCAATGATCACTATACTCCCTCATGCGAATTCTGAGCCCAGCTTTGTGTTGAGGCAACGCGAACTGTGTTTGAATTTCTGGCTATCCGCACTGGTACATTCGTTACATATTGCCACACAAACTGCCAGTGCTCGAGTGCTACGCACGCCACTCTGTGCATTGCAGGCGTCATCGACATCCCCGTCACGACAAGCGAGACAGCAGCAGCGCACCGACCAGCCCTGCATGCGCACGAGCTCCGACCGAAGGGCGAGCACGCATGACGGAGCAAGAAAGCGGTGTTAGAAGCCAGTGGCTCGAGATATCGACAGAATCCACGTTCGCTGTCTTTCGTCCTCGTTCGCTCTGTCGATTACGCCGACGACGCCAACGGCGATGCCGAACAACGCAGGAACAAACACCTAAGAGCTGCGCTCTAAAAGCACAGCGCGTATCGTAGAACGTCGCGTACTCGAATCGGCGTGCACAACTCAGTTTCACGATGGTTTGGACACGTCTAATTCACTCCATATTCTTCATTAAATTTGTGTAACAATGTTCTTGCACAATTTCGCTTTCGCAATTTGTTTAGCAGCTGTAGATTTCACGAATGAACAGCGCGTACATAGCCTCAGCCGTGCGCCCGTCTCGCAGAAAGACTATATATGGCGGACGCCGCCGGAGCGGAGGCGTGGCGGTGACGTGAACAGCGTCATCGCCGCGCCGCGACGTCACTGCCCCGCCCATTCGCCAGACTCTCCCCATCGACGGCTCTGCAGCAGCAGAGCCGGTAGCGACATCTTGTGGCTATTTACCTAACTACAATATATCCGGGATGAGACAGCTGAAACTGAATTGGGAGCAGTTTTTGGAGCAGCAAAATTTCTATCTTGGAGCAGAATAACCTTGATTTGGAGCAGTTAGCGGCATTTAATATGTCGTCCAAGGAGCTCAAAAAAACAAATTTGTAGCCACTTGGAGGACAATTACATATTTTCAATTGGCTTAGAATACACATAACACTGAAACAGCTTTTGGAGAAAGCTTTTTTAACAAATTATAGCCAGGTATGAAATACACTAACCTTTTTACATACCACGTGACCTGTCGACAGCCCGTGTAACAAACATACGAAATAATTGAAAGAAAGATTCTGGAAACTAGGTTTACCTCAAACGTTCGAAAGGAAAAAACGTAAAAGCATCATACTTATCAAAAATAATGAAAAAAAATTGTGATTGCCCAAGAATTTTAGTTAAATAGCAGTAAGCCATTGCTTGAAGTCAGTGATATGATTTAGCAGATTACTGCTGGTCTTTTTGTACGTCTGCTTCGATCGTCTGCTTATTTAGGTTTTCAAGCTTCCCAAGAACTCCCGTAGATCAGTGTTACTCTTTGCCAGGAGAAAATCACAATAAGCGCCTTCAGCTACCTGCACGGCCGCGCGGTTGGCATAGCGTCAAGTGTACTACACGCTTTTAACGAACAACAAATGCGTGCCGCACCACCTTTCGCTGCCACCTCGTGCGGGACAACCTTCAAGAGTGCGGCGCAGGTGCCAAGAAACCTTGCCACACTGACTCTCTCATCAAATGCGTGCGTATGGTACTGCAAGAGTAGCGACGCTGTAAGTGTACTGTATGCTTTTATTAAGGGACGACACAAACGTGTCGTCCCTCAATACGTGTCGTTCACATCAGTCTGCTGCCACCCTCTCGTGCAACACCGCTAGAGCAGGGGTTCTCAAACTTTCTGGCCTCGGGGAACCCCAACGGCTTTTCCAGAGTGTCGCGGACTCCCCAACTTTTAAGTGCGAATGCACTTTATAAGCGACCCTGAATCCGCCGTCCCATAGCAACGGCGCGAGGAAAGGAGAGGAGCGTCTGTAGCAACGGCACAGCGACGTCACACCCCACGTGACTGCGCGTGCTCCGCCTCCTCACCGCGGTTTGCGCGGGCGCGCGCCGGCTCCGCACCGCTCTTCTAGGTGGCATTGGGTGCAGTTACAGTGTAGGTGCAGTGCTTCGCCGCTCCTTCTCTCGCCGTTCGCTCTCTCTCCTCCCTGCGCCCCACTCTCCCATCCGCTGGCTGGGCGCCTCTCGAAATGTGTGCTCGAGACGCCGCTGTGAAACGCCAACGGCGACCACAAGGCTGAGATTATGGCCGTCAGGTACAATGACAACACAAACAGGTGCTGATGAATGTGTAAATAAATGGTTACGGTACAAATCCTCGTCTCGTCATTAATTTACGCCATTAAAATTACTGCGCCGTGTACTCTCGGCGCAAGAAATGCATTCGCATTTCCTCACGATTCCCTTCGGGGAGGTGGGGGCATTTTTTTCTTGAGCATGAAGACAATCGAAAGCGCAGGAGGTGGGTGATAACGCACGCGGGCAGTTACAATATTAACACTGCCAGCATTGGCCTGTTCTTTTTTCTTTAATATCGAAGGCCATCGCCGTCGATTTAGAACTCTCGAGAATACTACACAGACTTGCGATTCCCCCCCTCGCCACTTCGCAAGTCGCCAAATGTGCCCGTCGACCATACACTGCGTGCTTCAGGCACCGTGCAGCGTAAGCAATGTGTTCACGTAAACGAAGCGCCGGACATACAGAGGCCCGTTTTATTTTTTGCAAAACAAAAAAGGAGGCACGCACTGCGAAACAGCCCTCGATCGATACACCGGTCATAAAGGTAAGCCTAAATGCTTGTGTAGCCCAAAGCCGACACGAAGCGACGCCTCTTACGCGTATCAAAGCGCTCGTTGCGAGTTTTGATTACAAAACTGATATAGAGCAGTGGGAAATCTCCGTGTATGAAAACTGGGCCACATGATCGCCGACGTGCCATGAGCCACGAATAAAGTGCTGAGGTGCAAGTTAATGTTGTTTGAACTGGCCTGAACGCTCACGAGCACGAATTAATTACCAGTGCTACGCCCGTTCTGTCACCAGGGGTCCACAAATCATGCAAGTTTCACGGTGTGCACTAGACGACGAGTCGTTAATGCTGCCACGTGGGTCTCTCGCTACCCACAAAAACTCGACGTGCGGATGCGGCGTGCGATGGCTTCGTTAAATGCAAAATGCAATGCAAGTTTGCTTGTCTAGATAAATAAATTAGTTGCTAATTGGGGTAAAATGGGAGCGCGTTGCATTAGTTCTGGCCGCTCGCGGAACCCCAAGACGTCCTTCATGAAACCCAGTTTGAGAGCCCATGCGCTAGGCTAGAGCATCGCGGAGACGCGTCACATGCAGGAAGCTAGTTGTTGCGTTGATGCCACAAGATACTCAACCACAGCAAACGCACACGTAGGTGACCACATGCCGCAGCGTCGACGTGAAAACCGCAGCGACAGGAGGAACACGCTACGCCGAGCAAACAATGTGACAGTCAACCCCACTACGCATGCCATTCGATAGTTTTGGGTCAGCTACAGCAGCGCCAGAGCAAACAGCCTAGCAAGTAGAAGCAGCACACTCGGGGCACGGCAGCACATTTTTGTGGGGTCACGCATATTTACAACAGCCCAGAGGGGATTATGGCGGCACCATGGGAGCCTTCATTAGAAAGGTGTATAGAAGAAACACACTTGGGCGCGTCTACGTGTTCGGCGAACGTCTTATTTTCATGGTATTCCTGGCGCTGCCTGAAAAATCATGTTGTCAACTCAGCATTTTTTTTCCCCCACTGAAGCTGACGTGGGCATCAAAATTCTTGCTTCTGAGGCTGTTTTGAAGCAGTTCAGCGTAATTTTTGCGATTTTCATGCTTTTGGAGCAGCTTGGCGCAGGAAAACGAAATCCTATCAAAAATGTGCAATTGCGTAGCTGTCTCACCCCTGATATATTAGAACTTTGTTTTTTTAGTCAAGTCAGTGTTCTCAAAATAAAATAATGTTAATACTGTGAGTTGATTATTACCTCACTGTCAATGCTTTACCTAGTTGGTAAGTGAGTAAGCCATTAGGTTTGTGTGCCTCTGGTTAGGCTCTGCATCATCAGGTGTCACTACCAGCATTGTCCATCCCGCACACGTCGCTGACAATCCCACAAAAACTCGTGACGTAGGTTGTTTGCAAAACAGACTCGTGTGATGACTACATCCTAGGTGCTTCGCTTTCCGATTGCCCGAACTTCAAAATGTGTTTCAGGCTGCCATTTGTAGCTAATATTATATTGCACAGATTGCACCAATGTGCTCCCAACGATGCGATGGAACAGTCAAATCGTGTTCAAATTTATGTGTCTCGACTCGTTTAAGTGCAATGAATACTGATTTTCTAAGCCTAAGAAATGTGTTAATTCCAAGTTTCGTTCTGCTAGAACTTGAACCAGTCTACTGTTGCTAAATGTACAATTACAGCACCTTTGGATAAGCACACAAGTGTGTGCAATCCCATTTCATCATGCTAAGTAAAAATACACATCTTACATGCCCATTTTTTCTGCAAAGGTTGCACAAAGTAGCGGCTGCATCTGGTACACTACAAAATGTGTGTTCTTAAAATATATCACCGCATTCCCCATATGCTACAAGATTCACACAAATAGTACGAACAGATCCTCGGACCACAGAGCCAACACTGGTTGCCAGAAACGTGCGGGTAAGCATGCAGCAGAACCAAGAATGCCGACTCACTGTTGAGGCCCATAAAGTAAAGCCAACGGAGGCGCTTTGTGTGCAGCGGGCTTTCCATGTGACAGTCAAACTGGTCAGGCTGTTCAAGCTGGATGTTGCACAGGCTGCAGCCGTACACCCTCTTATCGCCCTGTACGGAGACAGATGACATAAGTTCACTCAACGCATGAGCAATAAAAAAAAACACTGATCAGTGCACTTCCACGAAATCAAACCTGAGCGTTTCACAAAAAACTTTCGTTCAAAGATGAAGCACAGAAGGTAACAGCAAGGTTCGGCATTGTGCTAAAGACATCTTGGTATGCTAGCATGACAAGCGTGCTGGAGGCAGGCGTCATCATGATGAAACTGAAGAAAAACAATCGCCATTTGTCGGTGCCCAAAAGAAAAGAGTGCTTAAATGAATACTGAACAAAAATAGTAAAAAATGATCAAAACATCGAAATTCACAGAGTTCACTTCACATATGTTTGAACAGTTGACTCTTTTTGTAGGACACGCGGCAGCTGCACATCGACGGCCTTGACATCAAATGGCAGATGCAGGGTGCCCCTTTTTCTGTCACAAAGACATGAGCCCTACAATTTAGGGGCTTTACCCCACCCCGTTCGCTGCCAGTGCCGATCGTAGGGGTTCTCGGAAACGTACCAGGAGTGGAGCGAGCTGAGAGTTGCAGACGACAGCTAGCAAAGTTGGCACACCCATTTGCAGAGATGGTAAACGTCACCAAACGTCACATGCTCTAGTTCACGCCGTAGCCACTAGATGTGGTAGCTAGTGAAAAATGCATTAGGTTCATTGTTTCCCGTCAGTTTATACCTGGAATCAACATTGTGCCTACCGACTTCAGCACCCAATCTTTCAACTTGGCTGAAAATCTCGGCAGCAAAATTTTGTTCAGTATCCCATTAACCTGATTGACCACTCAGGTTAGGCCACTGTATAAACAACAGTGCAGCTTTCAAGCAGCTGCTCGGCAAGTACACTCGTGTTAGCAGCAGCCAAAAGAGCCGATCGAACGGATGATGGCTGATGCATGTATTCGGCTCGTGTTCTAGTGCCCTGGCGTCTCTTGACAACTTTCAATCCTGCAGAGCAGCACGTGCAACATCAATAACAGCGTGATGATGTCAACACCAGCGGAACAAATGCTTGTATAAATTATATAAATACTGGTTTGTCTTGGCTACAGGTTAGCTGTGCACAATGTGTGACATGATACAGGAACAATGAAGGAAGGGAAATTTTGAGTGCTCGTTTCCTTGATTAACGCAAGCTTAACGAAAACCAGCAGATCACGAAGCCAAGGAAGGTATAGGAGACGTTCATTGTACTGCTTTAAGTGTACTGCAGTAATTGTGATATAGGCGCGAAGAAAGTAAAGTGGACGAAAAGACAACCTGCTGTTGGCAGGGACTGAACCTGAAATCTTCGGATTACGCGCCCGATGCTCTTATCAAACTAGCTACTGCGGCGGTTGTCCCCGCGTCTACTTTATCAGGTATTTATGTGCATGCAAACCTGGGCACGTCTGCCAGCTGGCATCACGCAGCATGTGATCCTTTATTGAGCGGGCAGCTGACCAATAAGTCCTTGCATACAACAGAAAAAATGGTTTTGGCCACGGAGCAAGAATATGTAGGAGATAAAACTACCATCCGCATGTGATACCAGATAACCTCACAAAAATAAAATGCATCCATAGCAGTGCAGTGTCACTGGCTTGCTTCATATTCCTTCCTGCTCCGTGGCCAAGGCAAAACGGGAGCAACACACAAGACCGGTTGCCTTGTCAGCTGACACAGCAGCAATTTCCTGCTTGGTCCCCAGCATGATAGTCGCTTCGTGGGCTTGTGACCGTATCTCGTTGCAGCAAGGTACTACGTCGAGAACCGCTGGTGTGTGGGATATTACATAAGGGGTGGGTACACGGTTCTCAGTGACGGTCTACACAAATCTTATTTCTTCCCCGAAGGCAGATGTGGTGATAGCAGCAATGTGATGGCAAAGGCTGTTTCAATCTTGTGATGGAAAAATAATGACGAGAAGGTCTTGGGTGAGCTGAGCAACATTTAGTAGATGGCCTGTGTGCAGCAACATGCAATGTAAACTGGTGTACAAATTATGAAATAATTATAAACTCACGATACAATAATGATGCATTATTAGCATGCCCAAACCACAATTTACTTTTAATGACGAAACGCTGACACCATATGAGTATGATGAGTGAGTGTACCTTATGGTGTGATTCTGCACAGGCAAATCTGGTGGAGATATATGGATGATACGCATTCAAGTTTCAGTCTAACCAATGTTTCAATGCAAATAATTTTACACGTTGAGGAGCACTACGGAGGTTGAGTTTCATAAATACCAAGGTTTTGTCAGCAGATGATCAGATGTTAGTCACATGAGAGCATTAGTTGAGGTCATGGGTGATCATAATGATTAAGTACTTAATTGAATTCACAGTGCCAATGGTAATGCTATTAATAATATTTTTTTTTAGTTTCCACTCCTAAATGTTCCATACCACAGTCCTAGTCATATGCTGTAAGAAAGGCAGATTCACAGGTTCAAGTGCATCACAAAAGCAAGGATAAACTCCTGCGCACAGGGTTTCTGGCACAGCACCTGCTACAAGCATTGACAAACCCAAAATACCCTTGGTTTCTGTGGAAAAAGGAAAAATCTTTCAGCACATTGCCACAAGAAGTATTGCAATCTCATCTGAAGATAAAACAGACTTCAGAACCTATTTTACACATGTATTCCTGGACTTTTGCAACTAGCATAACTCCACAAAACGCTGGTGTAAGGGAATACGGCCACTCTAGGGAGATTTTCGTCCAGTCTATCGTCTCAACGGTGAGAGTACAGCACGTAGAAGGGTGTACAAGCCGTCTGCCAAGAAGCGCTCGCGATCATGCCCTCACGATCAAAGTTTGTAGTTGCTGCTTGAGTGACACAGCCTCCCGCCCCCCCTCTTTCGGCACCATTTCATGCCAGAGCACTGCATGGGCGCGGGCTGGCTCGAAAGCCAAGGCCCAACCTTGCCCGCATGCGGAGTAAGGAATTGTCGATTTGGGCCCAGGCCCACAAGCTTCGAGCTCGTGCTTCAGTCAGGATCACCATAGGACTGGGTCTCATACAAGTCAGTAATATGTGCGGGTATGGTTTATATAGCTGCGTGAAACTACCTAATATAAATACCCACCCTAGCATATTTTGAGACAGAGACGCTTTTGTGTACCTTGTAAAAATTGCATGTCTTCACTGGTCAGTATCGCCGTGTGGTATAACAAGATGGCCTGCGCCAAAGCAGTTCATGAACCGGTAACTAGTGTGGGGAACCACAAATAAAGTGGCACAGACCGAATCTTATCCATTCGAGATATCCATTCTTGTATTGTTTTTTTGACACTGATGCTTATGCTTATATTGTGACACTTGAGTATTTCTGGCAGAGTGTGCTTTAGCATGTGTTCACCGTAATCTGTTCAAATGCCTGAGCTAGTATACAATACCTGGCTTCTTTTCTTTAAAGGGACCCTGAATCGGTTTTGGCGATTTTGTACGAACGCATTGCGCCGGTAGAGCAAGTCCTAAGGATTATTTACAGACCGATTTAAGCTCTGTGCGTAAACTGTGTAATTTATTACAAGGCTTCAAAGCGCGAATCGCCACCGATCACAGCGGCTTAGCCAAACGCGTTTTCAAACTGCCCATTTCCAGTGCGTGTCGTACTGGAAGCGCGACGTCACGCAGGCGGCCGATCTGACTGGATATTGTAGTGTTGTTGTATTTTGTTATATTCATCCTAGGTAGCGTCACTTACCCTAACATACTAACAGACGGCGCCTCTAAGGGGTTACAGGTGTATATATATGGTATCAATAAACATGGCCGGGCAGTTAGTCGCCGGCCCAGCCGAACGTCGCGTCGTCATATCGTTACTCTCGACATGGTGTCAGAAGTGGGGTCTGCATCATAGTAAAGATGCCTCTGGGCGAGAAGAACAAGGACAGTGAGCTACCTGCGGGGACCGGCGGGAAAGCCATGGTGGCCATGGTCGCTGGGCCCAACTTGCAACCGCCACCCCATTACGACTTCGAGAACCCAGCGGCTTGGCAGAGGTGGCGTCAGCAGTTCGACTACTACAGTTTTGCAATGGGTCTTCATGCGGCGGACGATGAAGTTCGCGTCAGAAATGCTGCTATACTGCATGGGCACCAGGTCACGGGACATTTTGTGTTCATTGCAAGTACGGGACGAAGACTATTCAAAGTACAGCGTCATCATTGGTAAGTTGGACGGATTGGCCTCGAGGCCCACCACTGGAAACGCCGGCGCCACCTTCGGCGTGACGTGCTTGGCAGGATCACGTGGTCTCAGCAGCCGCGTCGGCTGCTTGTGAAGCGCTGCCGCGTGCTTTGAAAACGACTTTCAAGTTCCACCTGCGCTGCGGCCTGTTTAAATGCGGAGGTTTTCTCCAATTGTGCATTTTGAACACAACTGAACATATTTTGATAGGAGTGGCTGCCTCCGAAGGCGACGAACATGCTGCTCGGTGCCGCATTTACGCAACGGAGCCGGGTGTCAGCCCGCACTGGTATCCGCAGGACAATAAATGGCGTGAGGCGTGGGTTGTGAAGCTAAAAACCGGCAAGCAGTCACTGGCTACGAGTCGTGTGTGCAACAAGCACTTCCGCGATTAAGACTTTCGCTACTGCGTCGGGGCTGCGGTGATCAGTGAGTAGCAGAAAGCGCACACTGAGACGATCGTTCGCGTGCGCTTCCCGCCGGCTAATGGTGCTTATCTCCCGCGCTACCTATTACCTGGTGCGATATCATCTCAGAACCTTCCCGTGCGACCTCTTGATCGTTGGCCCCGTGCTAAGAGTACGGGGCCAAGTGTAAGAGTGATCGGTGGGTTGATCACAGAGGCACTGCAAAGTGACCATGTCGTGTGAATACGTCATCATGTGAGGTCACGTTATGTGACATCATGTTGACGCCATAATGGCAGAGAATGGTAAGTTCACTGGAATGCGAAGAGCACGGTAATTAAGAAAAATATTTAAAAAAGGCATCACATTTGCTCATGCTTTGTGTGAGCATCAAACTAAACGAATGCACTGAAATAATTCAGAAACAGAAGCAGAGGCAATTGCTCGTAGAGAAGACAGATCGATATGCAGTGCGCGGCAACTTGTCAAATGACATTGACAGGTGCGCGAATTTAGACAAAAAAAAAAACATTTCATTCGTCGGGACCATAGGTCGGGATGGCACAAACACAGTTACCTATGAGAGCCTAAGCCATAGCAGAAATGAAATTGTTTTTGAACTGCTCTAATAGCGTCTGCACAACAAGAGTTGTTAGTTTACTCACAAATTCTCATATTTTGCTGCCTGAGGTTCACAGCACGGTGCCAAAACGCTCTCGTTGCGAAAGCGAAATCATGAGTGCTGACGTACATGCAGAAGCAACGTCGGCCGCCGTGAACCCGTGCGATCGCTGGCTTGAGGCTTCTTTCTATTATGCTCCATTTGGTTATACAGGATGTCCACTCTACGACCATATTTCACCCAGTTTGCACTCAGCGACTGACTACCTTTCACGCAAGAAGCCGGTTCAGGGGTCTCCACCGCGGTGACCGCGTCAAGTGGGCGCCCCATTTTCTGCTAAGAGACAGCGACTGTATACTATATTGTGCTTTCTGTTCATCGATAATTATTCATCATCATCATCAGCCTGTCTACGCCCACTGCAGGGCAAAGGCCTCTCCCATGTTCCGCCAATCAACCCGGTCCTGTGCTTTCTGCTGCCACATTATACCTGCAAACTTCTTAATCTCATCTACCCACCTAATTTTCTGTCTCCCCTTCACGCGTTTGCCATCTCTTGGAATCCAGTCAGTTACCCTTAATGACCACCGGTTATCCTGCCGACGTGCTACGTGACCGGCCCATATCCATTTCTTCTTCTTGATTTCAACTATGATGTCCTTAACCCCCGTTTGTTCCCTGACCCACTCTGCTCTCTTCCTGTCTCTTAAGGTTACACCTATCATTTTCCTTTCCATCGCTCGCTGCGTCGTCCTCAGTTTAAGTTGAACCCTCTTTGTAAGTCTCCAGGTTTCTGCTCCGTAGGTAAGTACCAGTAAGATGCAGCTGTTATATACCTTCCTCTTGAGAGATAGTGGTAGACTACCATTCATGATTTGATAATGCTTGCCGAATGAGCCCCATCCCATCCTTATTCTTCTAGTTATTTCACTCTCATGGTTCGGCTCCGTGGTTACTACCTGTCCTAAGTAGACGTACTCCTTTACAACTTCCAGTGTCTCGCCACCTATCGCAAAGCGCTGTTCTCTGCCAAGATTGTTCCACATTACTTTAGTTTTATGCATATTAATTTTCAGACCTACTCTTCTACTTTCCGTATCCAGTTCAGTAATCATGACCTGTAATTCGTCTCCCGCGTTACTCATCAATGCAATGTCATCAGCGAATCGTAGGTTACTGAGATACTCTTCACTAACTCTTATCCCTAACTCTTCCCAATCTAGGGCCCTGAAAACCTCCTGTAAACACACGGTGAATAACATTGGAGAGATCGTGTCTCCCTGCCGATAATTATTACTTTGACAGTAAAGAACATATTTCGTTTGGAAAGTTGTTACAGAAATGTCCCGGGGGGCTTCCGCGAGGTGTTTTTTAGAGCGCTGACAGCAAAACCTATGGGGAGCGCGCCAGTGGAATCCTGCCTAGCACGCAATCGAGGCGCGTCCGATAGAGGGCGACTCCGTAACTCCTCGACGCCAATACTTCTTACACCCCGCCAACGAACTGTACGAGAGTGCACGGTTCCACCGACGTGTTCAACAGGCAGGCGAGACAGCTGACGCGTTCTTCACGGCACTGGGAAATATTGTGAAACGATGCAATTACTCTGCACGGGACATAGAGGTGCGACTGGTCCGCGACCGTTTTATCGTTGGCCTTCGTGACACGAAGTTATCAGATAAGCTCTGCCGCAATCCAAGGCTTACGTTAGATGAAGCACGCATTTGTGTCCGTCAAGCGGAAGACGCAGAGAAGGAAAGGGCAAATCTTTCAGCATGTTCGCCAGCGGTGATAACGCATCACGAATCGATAAACGTGGACGCGGCGAAAGTCATGCAGAACCACCCACAGCAGCGAGAGACGCGCAACGCAGCTGCCCCATGGATGCATGCTTCTTCGCCTTGTGGATTTTGTGGCCGGTCCTTACATTTGCGCTCAGAATGTCCCGCACGCCGAGCAACCTGCAACAAATGTGGAAAAAAAGGGCCATTTCGCAGTGGTTTGCCGGGCTAGCAAGCAACTTTCCGTTGTGGAATTGGATGCTGTCGGTTCGAACAGCAAAGAGCGGGCCAAGTTCGTGGATATAAAAGTGGACGGAACGCCTCTACGCTTCAAAGTTGACAGCGGCGCCGAGGTCACAGTGGTCCCCAGTACATTTTCTGGAATTCCGCCATATCTTGAGCCGCCGGAAGGTGAACTTTCAGGACCGGCGGGACAACCGCTGGACGTGCCGGGAACGATTGATTACTGCCACTCTGCAATGGAAGAACAAGTCAGCAACGCAACGACTTTACGTGCTTCGGTAACAGGTCATGCCACTTCTGGGATTTCCTGCTATCCAAGAGCTGGGTGTGGTCAAGTTCGTGGATCCGGTGGTCGAGACGCAAGGCAACCAGGCGGCATCAGACAAGCTGTTCTGTGGTTTGGGCGAGCTGCAAGAAGCGTACACTATACGCCTAAAACCAGATGCTGTCCCCTATTCGCTGCTGGTCCCAAGACGTGTGCCCATCCCTCTACACGGTGTCGTGAAGGCGGAGCTTGACAGGCTTGAAGCGGAGGGCGTGATCAGACGCGTTAGAAAGCCTACTCCGTGGTGCGCCGGTATGGTCGTCGTACCGAAGGCATCCGGTTCATATCGCATCTGCGTCGACCTCACCAAGTTAAACCAGGTAGTGTTGCGTGAGCGCCATATCTTGCCCACCGTAGACCAAGTTTTGGGACTACTGGGTAATGCTAAGGTGTTCTCGAAGCTTGACGCTACATCAAGTTTTCATCAAGTAAAACTGGCAGAAGATTCTGAAGAATTAACAACATTCATAACGCCGTTTGGACGGTATTGCTACCGTCGACTGCCATTCGGGATAACGTCCGCCCCCGAGTACTTTCAGCGCCAAATGAGTTACATTCTCGAGATTCAAGAAGGCGTCGTAAACATGATCGACGACATTTTGGTTTTTGACCGCGACCGTGCAGAACACGACAGCCGGCTCCAATCAGTGCTGGCTCGACTGAGAAACGCCGGGCTGACCCTGAACAAGTCGAAATGTCAATTCGGCGTCACAAGCGTCAAGTTCCTCGGCGTAGTTATCTGCGGCAGCGGTATTTCGCCGGACCCAGACAAGCTTGCCGCTGTCAAGAGCATGGAACCTCCTGTCGACGTCGGTGGCGTCCGCAGACTATTGGGCATGGTAAACCACGTGGGACGGTTCTTACCCCATCTGTCAGAGGTGACGGCACCCATTCGAGGACTGCTCAACAAAAGAAGTGACTGGGCGTGGGGACTGGCCCAGCAGGTCGCCTTCCAAAAGTTGAAAGACATGATGTCGTCCAACATCTGTATGGCTAACTAACACCCACTGTACCCGACCATCGTATCCGCAGATTCCAATTCGTTTGGCTTAGGTGCGTTTTTGCTACAAGACCAACCAAGCGGAGAGCGCAGAACCGTGGCCTACGCATCACACTCCCTCACACCAACAGAGCAAAGGTAAAGGTACAGCCAAATGGAAAAAGAGGGCTTGGCAGCTGCGTGGGCTGTCAAGCGGTTTGACGAGTATGTCCGACGCTTACACTTCACTATCGAGACCGATCACTTACCGCTCACGTCCTTGCTTGGTTCCATGGATGTCGATGCTTTACCACCAAGGATCCAAAGGATTCGACTGAAACTCATGAGGTACCAGTACACGGTATTGTACGTTCCAGGGAAGCTGCTGGCAGCGGCTGATACCCTCTCAAGAGCCCCCGTCACATCAGCGTCTCCAGCAGAAGGAAACCAAGTGGAGTTGTACATCAGTGAGGTCGTCGACAACATCGCGGAAGGTGCACCAGTTAGCCTTAAAGCGGTTCGTCAGCACCAGTTGATGGATGGCGAGTGTGTTACCCTCGTGAAGTACTGCAGGCAAGGTTGGCCTCAGAAAAACAAAGTGCCATCAAACCTCTAGAAGTATTGGAGGTACCAAGGGGAGCTGACAGTGTGCAATGGACTGCTTCCTTAAAGGAGGACGTCTGTTGATTCCGGAGGCGCTGCAGAAGGACGTCTTGGATTCACTTCACGAGGGTCATCAGGGTGTGAACCAATGCAAGGCACGTGCACGTGATGCTGTTTGGTGGCCTCATATAGGCAAACATCGTGTCTATGGTGGAATCATGTGAACGTTGTGCAACTACCAGGGTCCAGCGTGCCGAGCCTCTCCTGCCAACACCTTCCTTGGAGTACCCATGGCAACAAGTGGGTGCAGATTTGTTCCACTTGGAGGGACAAAATTTTCTGCTGCTAGCGGACTACTATTCACGCTATCCAGAGGTTATCACGTTACGCAACACTTCCAGCCAAGCGGTGATATCGGCTATCAAGAGTGTCATGGCTCGATTCGGCATACCGGAAGTGCTTCGAAGTGATAATGGCCCCCAGTTCTCGTCACAGGAGTTCTCAAATTTTGCCCAGAGCTATGGGTTTAGACACATCACTAGCAGTCCTGGTTATCCTCAATCGAATGGTGCAGTGGAACGGGCTGTTAAGACTGTGAAGGATCTTTTCTGCAAGAGCAACGACCGGTTCCTGGCACTGCTGGCGTATCGTGACACACCAGGCGTCACAGGGTACAGCCCGTCCCAACTTCTCATGGTGTAACGGTTACGGACACGCACTCCCAGGGACCCGGCCAAGCTGGCACCGGACCTACCACGACCAGACGCCTTCCAAAAGGACGCCGCGGCTAAGGAAAGGCAAACTGGGGACTTTAACCGTCGGCATGGGGCGAGAGAGCTCCGGGACCTCTCTTCAGGAGATGAAGTGTGGGTAAATGATGCAGAGTGCCAGGCCCAAGTTCTTAGCCGGGGCCAGCGTCCCCGATCCTACATCGTGGAAACTCCCAGCGGAGTTATACAACGAAACCGACGGCATCTCGTGCCTTATTCCCCAGATCTCAGTGCGTCATCCCCAGTCTCCCTTCCGTGCACGGGCCCAAACCAGGAGCACAGACATAGCCAGGAGGAACCATCACATGGCCAGCCCGATACGAGTACTGGCACAGACCCTGACAGCATACCCCACAAGGTTACCAGGTCCGGGAGGCATGTGGTCCCACCCAAAAGACTGAATTTGTAGATCTTGGAAAGGGAGATGTAGTGTTGTATTTTGTTATATTAATCCTAGGTGGCGTCACTTACCCTAACACACTAACAGACGGCGCCTCTAAGGGGTTACAGGTGTATATATATATATATAGTATCAATAAACATGGCCGGGCAGTTAGTCGCCGGCCCAGCCGAACGTCACGTCATATCGTTACTCTCGACAGATATGTCCAGTCCACGTCACTGAACCTCCTGTGGGCAGCGAGAGTCGTCTGCCTGTGTTACAACGTGCTCCAAGTTTATGTGAGCTGAGCGACCGTGTTTATTATGAGGTTTTTTCTTGAACACAATGAATTGCCCTAGCCGTGTTGTGTACCACATACCTAGCAATTGAAGGAAAGAAAGTGACATTTAAGGGCTTGTTTTTTCTTTGTTAGACACAATATTAATGAGAACAGATAATAATGCCAAGGAAAGTATAGGGTGTTTTATTTGTAGTAACTAGAATATAAATGTGAAGAAAGTAAAGTGAACGAAAAGATAACTTGCCGCCGGCAGGGACTGAACCTACGACCTTCGAATAATGCGTCCGATGCTCTACCACTGAGCTACAGCGGCAGTCATACTCTCGTTTACTTTATGGGGTATATATGTGCATTTAAACCCTAGGAGTGTTAGTCAGCGCCGATCGCAGCCATGACGGCGAGTGTGGAACACTCATTTTCTGCCTGTCGGCGTCACGTAACACATTATCCTTTTTACGAGCTGGCAGCTGACCAGTAATCCCTCACGTACCACGTGAAAGCATCAAGTCTACCAGAACGAGACCCTCGCTATGAATGAAGGAAAGAAAGTGACATTTAAGGGCTCGTTATTTTTTTTTTGTTAGACACAAGACACTTCAGGTAGTATGCGAGGGATTACTGGTCAGCTGCCAGCTCGTAAAAAAGATCACGTGTTAGGTGATGCCAACAGGCAGAAAATGCGTGTTCCACACTTGCCGTCATGGCTGCGATCGGCGCTGACTAACACTCCTAGGGTTTAAATGCACATATATACCCGATAATGTGGACGAGAGGATGACCGCCGCTGTAGCTAAGTGGTAGAGCATCGGACGCATTATTCGAAGGTCGTAGGTTCAGTCCCTGCCGGCGGCAAGTTATCTTTTCGTTCACTTTACTTTCTTCACATTTATATTCTAATTACTACAAATAACACACCCTATACTTTCCTTGGCTTTACTGTCTGTTCTCATTAATATCTAGCAATTGGTGACTTGTAAAGCTGCGACATCGTGCAATGTTTGTGAGGCATCTGGCGAGCAGAATCCCTTCAGCTTGTCGCTGCAATGAGCGTCGTGCTCTCGCTATCCGTTCAATGCCACGATCCACGTGTCTGCGGCTGTAACTTCACCCCTGAAGACACAACCACATTGCCCGAGTTTACGATGATCAGTGATCGTTTTCGAATTTTCTGTTTGTCCGCATGCTTTTACAGGTTGTCGCCGTACAGAAAATAAAATAAGATCGGCTGGTAGTGTGGCAGCCCCTGTCGGAGGAGATATCAACCACTCCGCGAGCTTCCTCTTTGTTGCCAGACGGCATGCTGCCGGGCACACTGGGCCTCCGAGATTGCGCGCAATATCGGAGGCCATGACTGGACGAAGCTCAAACCGTCGAGTGCGCTCATGACAGCGCTGCGATCGCCGGCGATGCCAGCATGTCTGAGGGTGCAAGGCAGTGGTGAGGAGGAGGGCATAAATATAATTGTCCATAGCGGTTTGGTACACGGTGCGTCACCTAATTGCTGGTGTGAATGATTTGGGGATACTCTTGCCTAAACGCTGACAAAACTTCCGAAAACCGTTTCAGGGTCCCTTTAAGGGGAGATGCAGGTTGAAAAACGCAACTTTTTTTTTAAAATTATCGATTTCTTGTTTTCACCTGCTTTGTTAAGATTAGTATCTCTACTGGAATGAAAATAAAAATCAAGGTCGAGACTGAGCTGGAAATGCATTAAAATTGCGTCTAAAGAGCAAAAGGTGGCTGCTAAATGACCGACCGTCTTCCAGCACGCATGGCCGCTCGCCATTGTGGATCGCCTGAGGAGATCAGCCAAGCCTCACTCTCCAAATAACCACGGTTTCCCGTGCTGCTGAAGCACAAGAAATAAAAAAAGCATGTTTTTGCCGTGCGTTTCGAGCGCTGCAACTGGCTTTTAAATCACGTAGTACAGATTGGGGGCCACTATTGGCTGCTGCGCGCCTTGTGTGTTGCGAAGCCTACTTGCAGTGTCCGTGTCTCATCGAGCTGCGCAGCTGAACAACATTTCTTTCGCGTATTTATCTTCATCATGGACGAAGAAAACCGTAACAAACGCAGTCACCAGCCAGTGAAGTATCGCTTGGTGAACAAATTTCGAGGACGCCGGCGAAAATCGAAGCCATACACTCGCCAAACAGCAAGTGTGCCTGCTGCCACGAGGCCTAGCGACAGCAATGGCAACGCTTCCGACGAGTTTGCCACAGCGTTCGAGTATGTCAGTGCCTCTCAAAAAGACGATCGGACTCTTCCACGATGAAGAAAGATCACGGTAGAAAGAGTCTTCCTTGATCGCTGACATAACAGCATTGAACATCCTCACGATCAGTGCAGTGTGTCCAACGTGTCACCGTTCGGGAATACACGTCCGGGAGCCAGCTTACAAACGCAAAGACGTCGTTTCTGGAACTACAATGCAAAAACAGCGAGTGCCCCGAAAGTATTCTTTCAATGACATATGCGTTGCGGCGAGTTGCTTCGCGCGAGGAGGTCAGCGTAAGCGCAGCGAGTGACGGACCGATCATGAGCAGGACCTGGGACAGTGGGAGCTCGCGCAATAGCTGTGCTGTCAATGTGCAAGCTGGGTGCGCTTCCGTCGATTGATCTGATAGCGCATGCCACAAAAAAGGTGTCTGCCAAACTAACAGCAGAAGCACGAGCACATCGGCATATGCTGAGAAGGAAATGTCGAGGAGTCTGCTCAAGAGAGCTGTGAGGGAGAGGTGCTGGCTCATTTTAGTGGCAGTGGCTACAACACTCAAGCCTCGATATAAAGAACACGGATATAACGAATTATTGGTTATAATGAAGTAAATGAAGAATAGTCTTGTCACAGATACAGTGTTACAAATTAAACGTTTATAACGAATTTTCGGATATAACGAAGTTATTTTCATGGAAGATGTGACTTTGTTATAAAGAGGTTTGAGTGTAGAACAGTTTACCTCTTTCGTGTGCAATTTTGATCGCCTTTCATGACCTCTTTCATAAACAAACATTCAATTTTAACTTTAAACTTCGTTTTTCTCAAAACACGCTTGCCACTTTTTCAGCGTCCCCTCTTGATTTTGGTACTTCTGGTGCTCAGATCTGCATGAAATTTCTCATGTTTAGTAAATATTTTGTATGCACTTTCTGGATAGTTTTCAGCACTCTACAGTTCAGCCTATGTTTTACACATCTGCCATGCTGCAGAACGAAAAGTATGCAACTTGCAAGAAAACTAATTATATATTTGAAATCAGCATTAAAATCTCTACAAATAGTCCAAGCGTCATTGCTCTAGGGTGAATATTAAAAAAAAAAAGCGTCTTCGAGTAGCACCTCCCCTTAATCAGCACTGCAATGTCCGAAGTCAAAAAATGCTATTTTTTATTCACATTAGACAATTGTAAATATGTACAGGTGTTACATCCAGGGTTCGTACAGGTTTCAAAGGAGAAAATTCAAGGATATTCAAGGACTTTCAAGGCCCTATAGGAGGATTTTCAAGGCCCTCTTCGAGAGGTAATTTTTTTTCCCATGTCGAAGATCTTGAAACAGTGCTCTCAAAAGGTCTGACATTTATTGCACAAAGAAAAATACATGTCACAATACAAATCTGCTTGTATTGCACACAATAAAAAATAAAGATATGTTTACCAAATATCACAACATAAATTGCTTCAAATGCACAAAAATCTTCAGGAAGCAGCTCCTTATAGCTGCCCACTTATACATATCACAATGCAATTCTGCTTGTATTGCACGCAATAGAAATAAATAAAGATAGCTTCATCAAATATCACAATGCAAATTGCTTCAAATGCACAAAGCACCTAGCGGCTGCCCACTTCAGGCGAGCTCCAGAAGCTTTTGCTGAATTTGGACGTTGAGCGAGTGTAGCTCACCAGTCTTCTCCTTTGCCGTCTTCCTCAAGCTATTTGACTTGACAATGTGTGCCACATCGTTTGCTGCCTCTGCTTTTTCCGCATAGGCATCTGCAGAAGCCATGAGGTCATCAATTGTCAATTCTAGCCTTTTTTTCTTTCTTTTCATTCCATCGAGCTCTTCCTCTATGCATTGTTTTTTCCTCTGCTTTGAAGCTTCAAGGTTTTGCTTCTTCTCGGCTTCTAAGTATGCTCCATACTTGTGTCTAGCAGCTGACACTGCCATCCTCAGTTCCCTGGTGATTGGAACCTGCAGAACACCACCTGCCTTCTCAACCGCATCACACACAACCCGCTGTGAAACATAGGAAAGGTCCTTGAGATTCTCCACGCACACCTGTCGGTTCACACTGAATCCACGTTCAACTGTGGCCTGGCCGTGACTGAGGACAAGCAAAAGTTTTACGATGGTCCATAACTCAGAGTAGCTTGAACTAAATTTCAAGAGGTCAGGGTAGAACTCATCCAGCCTATCAACACTCTTGTCATATTGTCTAAGCTTATGTTTCTGCTCGTGCAGAAGCTCCGTGTACTCGGCCAGCACAGTGTCTCGAAAGTGTTCAGCTATTCTACCCGCAGCGATGAGGGTATCCAACACTTTTCTAAAACCTGTAAGGCATTCGTCGGGCTTTGAACACATCTGTCGCGGGTCCAGTGAAGAAAGGCCCCTAACAAATACAAACTTCAAGGGGCTTCGCTCTAGGACTTTTTTTGTGGCACTGATCAAAAACTGTTTACATTCCATCCGGAACTGAAACACATCCCTTGAGCTTACCCGAGAATTCTTGATAATTTGCTCGGCTTTGTAGCCTATATCCACCTTTTCAAGTGGAATATGATTCTCAACATTATCAACATCGACCTTCAGCAGGCCAACGATTCCTTTGGCAGAGAGGATCGAACATTTCAAAAACTTCATCAGCAGCTTCCTGAGAACAGTTTCTAAATCCTTTGCAAGAAAAAAAGCCATTGGCTTGTCTGTTTGGTACTCTACCAGAAAAGGCTTGAGTGCCATTGCCACACACAACGCAAAATTCAACTTTGCTGGCAGCAAAGCATCACAGCTGAACTCAAACAAGTTGTTGAATGAGGCACACTTCGGCAGATTAACTTCTTTCTTTCTAGCAGCCTCAATGTACTTTTTGATGTCAGACCACACCACCAATGCTCTCTCAATGACAGGGACATTCTCCAACCACCTGTGGGCAACAAACTTGAGAGGAAAAGTGCACTGGCCTGTAACTGACGAAAAGTCTTCTCTCCGTGCTGGGGCATCTTCAAAAAGTGTGCTTAGACTAGACAGCAGGCAATCAAGTCCCCATTTAGTAGCTGAAACTCCTGCTCTATACGCGTTGTGCACTGTGTGAAGTCCACAAGTGCCTAAGTCCACACACTGAACTTGGTAATGTTCTTGCAAGTGCTCTTGGAGGCCCTTAAAGAACTTCAGATTGACATTGGGACCGTCCATGGATATCTGAAGAATCTTTGCCAGGGGCAATGGCTCAAGCGCGCTTAGCAACTTTTCCTGAATGTCATTCGCTGTAGAATGTCCCAGAAAAACGGAGGTATAATATCTTGTCGTCACCTTCTGGGCGGAGTCCCAACACCTCACGTGCACATCCATTTGCTTACTGTGCAGACAGTCATTTGCCGACTCATCGAAAAGTACGACGAAGAATTCACACTGTTCTATCTCTCGCTGCAAGGCCGAAAGAAAGAAAGGCCTGAGTCCATGACATGTCACATATGCGCATTTCTTTTCACCACAAGAAAACGCCTTCGCCACTTCACTGT
This sequence comes from Rhipicephalus sanguineus, assembly GCF_013339695.2. Taxonomy (NCBI): domain Eukaryota; kingdom Metazoa; phylum Arthropoda; class Arachnida; order Ixodida; family Ixodidae; genus Rhipicephalus; species Rhipicephalus sanguineus. Next base: position 3,792,062 of record NC_051181.1, read on the forward strand.
CCGGAAACATGCGTCGAAATAACTCCCCTGCTTGGGATGACGACCGGTACGAGAAGTGGGATGTGACGACTTTCAAAGTCCAAAGAATTTCTGCGTCAGTGACAAGCTCGTGCGTTTTAGAAGCATCATTTAAGCTTGGCGACTGCAACGGAGACGCTGTAGTGGACTGCTCTGTCGGAACAGGCGTCAGGTAGCTTTTCAACGCACTCCCTTGCCCCATCTTGATTGCGCCAATATGCTTGGCACTTTTCATGTGACTTTTTAAAGCGGATTCACCCATGGCAGTCACATCAAAAGTTTTGCCGCAAAGCTTGCACTTAGCCCGATGCGGATTCGTCGTGTCAGGTGCAATCCAGTGCTTGTAGTCGTCATGGTGGAGCCACGTAGTCTGAAATTTGCTTTTTCCAGGCATTGTTTAGCATATCAACACATCACTTGCACCCCTTGTACTAACACGTAGAAGGCACGCTCATTCCAAAAAGCGCTGGTAGCACAAGGACACGACTAGGTTAAAGCCCGCGCACAAACGCGGACGCCACAATGGACATGCGATAGCGATGGGGTGACTGCGCTCGCAGCCGTTACTACTTCCGCTAGCGCCGGTAGTGACGTTTTAAGCCACTGACACGAAGTCTACATTGAACGCTGCCTCCGAAACTCGCACCAAGTCCAATGTTGCCAGCGGCCAAACGAGATTCGGCTAAATAGGTATAAAAATTGGTACGGTTTCCTGCCGCATTTTAGAACTCAAACAAAAGACAAAAGTTGAGCAAAGAAAACCATTTTCATGATGACAAATACAATTCAAATTTAGCATTCAACAAATTCAAGGTTTTTCAAGGACTGGTCTGAAATTCAAGGTTTTTAAGGGCCTTGAAAACACACTTTCGATTTTCAAGGGTATTCAAGGGTTTCAAGGACCTGTGCGCACCCTGGTTACATCCCCACTCCCAGAAAGTGGTTCTGATAAATGATCACATGGAACATTATAAACATTTCTTAACATCTTTTTCTGAAAAATACAGAATTCAGTGATGCTACCGAGGACTTCTGATTTTAGAGCAGCAAAATTTTCCCTTTCGAGCACTTTGAAGCAGCAAAACTTTCCATTCTGGAAAGCTTTGAAGCAGGTAATTTTGCATCCAAGAGCCCCCTGGAGCAGCTAACTTCATATTCTGAAATACATTGGAGAAGAAAGTACAATTTACATTCAGACACCTGAATAATTATTAAAGGCGCCCTGTAACGCTTTTTCAGCCTGGTCAGAAAACGCTGCCTATCGATAGTCGAGGCTCCTGAGAACACGCCAGCCAAACATTATAGCGCAACACGAGGCTGGGAATTTGCAATTAATTTTCAAAGTCAGCTGGAAATCGTTCCCTCTTCTTTCTCCAAATGATGCCATATACCCAAATCCCCGGCCACTGGCTGATTTGAGCATCTTGAGCTGCATAGTTACTGGAGGCTGCCACATGCCCGCGCTCGAAATCAAAGTAAGCCGCGCATTCGAAGAAAAAAGAGAAAAAAATTGAAGGACACTCTGTAAATTCCAAAGTGTATTTGGCGAAAGCGTGTGGCCATTCGAGTGACTATGCCATGCTATCAGGGGAATCCACATTCTTGCGGCGCTTCTCCGAGCCACTTCCCGTGGAATCATCACCGGGCCGCTCGGGAGCCATCCGACTAACTCGACTGGACGCGGCGTCGACGTCTAGGATGCCGCTGCCGCACTGTGCAAGGGTTGCGCAACGTGCATTGGAAGGAGCAAAGCATAACTGTTGCTAAGCGCCATCACGTGATTGCCAAGAGAGTGTGAGGGGTATAGGCCACAGCTGGCACCGTTCCAGGGCACGGACGGACACCACGAGTATGAGACATTAAAGGCTTTCACCTTAAAGGTGCTTCCATGAGATGCGCGTGACTTCTTTCCCTCGTGCCATCCTTCCCTGCTTAGCTTCCAGCATGCTCGTCAGGACGAGAGAAGGCAATTACAGCATGCGACAAAACTCCGCTCATACTCGATGGATTGTAAAAATTTTGAGGCGGTCAATGGGCCTTTTCCGGGTCCGAACAGCACCTCCAGTGGAGAACGCTGAAATCGAAACTGGTGGCCCTTGGCCTCCGAAATTGTCCAACGAGCGCCGGTAGACAATCTCGGAGGACAGCATTCGCACCGTTCTTTGGGGGAAAGTTTTACAAGTTAGTGACACCAGATGTCACTTGGTCCGCACCTGTCGTCGCGTTTCAGCCACCAAAAACCATGGCGCGTGCCTCGTAAATGCCGGCGCGCATGCGCACACTACCTACCCGGAAAAGGTCCATTCTAAACATTTTTGAGGCGGTCAATTCGCGAGGCAATAAACTCTTTTAATGAAGCCATTCGATGGTTACTTGGAAAAGTGTTGCAGGGCCCCTTTAAGGCGAAAGCATTAGATGCCTCATCAAATGCAAAAACTGACTGTCGGCGTCCCACGGCATCGACATGAGTGATCAAAAAAAATAATCATTGCCTGACGACGTCACCATGTGACGTCATCATGACATCCCAGATCTCCAAAATTTGTGACGTCACTATGACGTCCCACGAAGACCTCGTCGCTTGGTAAAAGTGGGCCGATCACGGAGGCAGTGCCGCCAAACCAGGTGAGATGCAGAAAGGTTGCAGTGCCTGCGATCCGGGAATGACAGAAATTGCTGGGGTTTTATAATTATGACAGACACTGTAGTGGAGGGCTTTGGAAATTCTGACCCCCGGGGGTTTATCTTTAACGTGCACCTAAATCTAGGCACTCCGACCCTGGAGGCAGTGCAAAACCACATTCATCTTCACGGATTCGCGCGAGCACACGGAGACAAAGAAGAGATACACACAGACGAGCACAAACCTGCGCTCGTCTTTGTGTATCTCTTCTTAGTCTCCGTGCACTCGCGCAAATTCGTGAAGATGAATGTGTTCCAACTAGGCCGACTACTTGCAGTATTGCTTCAATTTAAATACACCACAATATGTGCAGAAAGCTCTCGGACGAGGCCAGGGGAGGATGAATACATCGACTGACAAGCAAAACGATGGTGTTCACCTTCCATTCGTCTTGGGCACAAGGGACCCCGTGAGCTTCTTTTACGATCTCTTATGAAGAGCTGCATTTTGATTTGTTGGAAATCTCATGGAGAAAATCATCTGCAGAGCATTTATTATTTCACTCAATTATGAAGCAGTAAGGTTGTCTTACAATTGGATGTTGTGCAATAACCTCCTCCAATATTTTGTTATTTATTTCAGCAAGTAAACAGAATACTGGATCAATAAAATTGTATATTATGAAACAGCACTTTAAACACAACTGTGTAGTCATCAAAGTGCATGGCTCCTGCCACAAACCTATCCTGATGTTAACAAAATGCTTCACTTTAAATATGTAGAAGTGGCTGACAAACGGGGCAGCATACAACGGTGCCTTGATGCATGGCCGTTGGCAGGATTCAGAGGGTGCAGGGAGGACCCCTGACGCCCATGCCAACCAATCACACGGGCCCTTCTCATGCATTCCCCGAAAGTGAACGTATTGATCCTATTTATTTATTACTGAATACAGGCTTAATTACACGCCCAGCAGCACTTGAAGCGAGCTATCAGCAGCATTTATGGAACAGACAATGTCAGTCAATGGCCAAGAAGTGAACAGCCTCTGCAGAGAGCACGTCGAGCCGACCTGCACAATAGAAGCTGGGTTGGCACTGTGCATGGCGTCGCAGCTTAATTGGGACGCATGTGCCAGTGCTGTTTCATGTACGCAACAATTCTTGGTCCGTCATTGTGACCTTGGTGTCCCCAAGATCAAAGCGCACATTTTTGATGCGCCGGACACCATCAAACCCTGGACTCTGGCACAGTTTGGCACCATTTACGACTGTTTCATCAGGATGCCGCAGTAAATCCAATGTGGCGCCTTTTGGCACAGGAGTGGAATCACTTCTGCAAGTTTCCCTGTACTAAATGGAAACAGCTTAAATGTGTTTAGTGAAATAAGGCATTCTGCAAGAATAACTTGAAACCAGTCGGCAGGACCTGTTTGTTAGCATATATTATTCCAGTGTTAATAGAGAGCTTTGATACACTGTAGTCATTATGTCATAGCGTCACTAAGACATACTAGTATCTCACCATATCGATTCTTATTCCAGTGAATGTAATATCGAGTCCAAGCGCGTTGACTTCCTATTTACTCGATCGAGTCCAATGCACAAAGCGAAAGAAAGGGCCCCCGAGATCTGCAACGCATCGGGGCCGTTAATTAAAACGACCGATATCAACGGACCGCCCCTGGGCACTTGCAAAATGCACGGCGGATTACACAGGAACCTCACAGGAAGGCTGAAACTACAGGGGCAAATTTGGCCGTCAGATTTGGCGGCAGTCTGGCAACACTGACCCCCTGAGTATGGCAACAGACATGCGACACCAAACAGAACCCTGCCGGTGACCCAAAGCACCCTGTGAGCTTGCACCACTTCGCTTGGATGCACAACCACACCAGAAGCACTGGCGTGCCGGGCAGCGCTTCCGTGCTCACCCAAGAGTGGTCGAGCCTATAGGGAGCTTTCACAAGCGGCGGAGGCGCTGTGCATTGTGGGTAGTCCGCCATTTTTAAGTCATAGTCAACCAAGCCAGGAAGCGTGCGCGTGCGGCAGCTCCGAGTAAACAAACAGACGTGCCGGCGCGATCGCGCATGTTTTTATTGTGAGGAGCATCGAGCATGAACTACGAAGTCAGCGAAGACCAGAATGTACGCATCCACGCTCTCCCTTAAACACCGCGAGTGATACAACGAGAAAATCCAACTATCCGGAGTGGACCTGTTCATGCTGCAGGCAGCCGACTGTGAACTTGTGACCACTCGTCGATGCCTCGGACATTCGTGAATTTGTGGTCTTGCGGACGTGTTTTGTTATGCGGCAGCAGCTCAAAGGAAGGGAGGCCGTTGGCGGCCACATCTTCGTGACAAGCGGCTGGGTAAGCGAGCCGCGAATGAAGCAAGCTGCTGCCGATAGCGGGATCATCATGACACAGGTAAGCTTGTAAGGATGTTTTAGATATTTATCTTTTGCATTCTTTTGTAAGGTGACAAGCCTCAAGTCGAAGTGTGGTTCCTGGGGAAGGGTGACGGAGAAATCCTTGCCACGCACGGCCTGAAACGGCGAGGCGTGGTCCCACATCGCAGCGCTCCTCTTTTACGTGAAGTACGGCCTGCGAGCGCGTGAAGAGCGCTCGTGCACAGACGGCTCCAAGAGCTGGTTCCCTCCCGCCATGAAAAAACTTGAGGTGCGGCCCGTTGCCGAAATGGGCTTGTCGTCATCGGCGATGAAGAAGTGGCGCATCGACACTGCAACAAGCCAACTTGTGCACCGCAGCCTTCACCGCGACCAGTTTCTCGGCGTACTGATTACAGCTGAGTATCAACCTGCAGTAGCGAGCACTTATGTGTCGTCGGTGAGAAGCAGCAAAGGTGCCGATTAGCATCAGCTCTTCGTGAAAAGTGCAATAAGTTTAGGTTTTCATGAACTTTTGGCAAAATATGCCAAGGTGTACAGCACTCTGCAATGTGTGAGCACGCCTCGCCGTTTCGGCCATGCACAAGCAATGCGCAGTAAGGATTTCTCTGTCTGTCACCCTTCCCCAGGAACCACACTTCGACGGGAGGCTTGATGTGGGCCTGCGAATGGGTAACCTAACAAAAGAATGGAAAAGATAAACATCTAAAACGCCCTTAGAAGCTTACCTGTGTCATGACGATCCCGCTTTCGGCAGTAACTTGCTTCATTCGCGGCTCGCTTACCGGCCGCTTGTCACGAAGTCATGGCCGCCAACGGCCTTCCTTCCTTCGAGCTGCTGTAGCGTTACAAAACACGTCCTCAAGACCACAAATTCGCGAATGTCGGAGGCATCGATGAGCGGTCACAAATTCACATCCACTATGCAGTCACCTGCCTGCAACGTGAACAGGTCCACTCCGGAGAGTTGGATTTTCTCGTATTTTATTACTCACGGTGTTTCAGGGAGAGCATCGATGCGTACATTCTTGTCTTCGCTGACTTCGTAGTTATTGCTCCGTACTCCTCACAAGAACAACAAGCATGATTGTGCCGGCACGTCTGTTTGTTTACTCGGTGTACAGTCCCTACTCTGTGCTGCCGCACGCGCGCGCTTCCCGGCTCGGTCGGCTCGGTTGTCTATGACTTCAAAATGGCGGACTACCCACAATGCACAGCGCTTCCGCCGCTTGTGAAAGCTGCCTATACATGCCACTGAACACCCCGTGCTTGTTCATGTGTCCCTATGAGTGCAACAGCCAAATGGCCTCAATGGCAGCTCAATGATGCGGCCCCACATTCTCTCCAGAAGAGTACACGAAACACTCACCTGGCCAGCTCCATGTTCTGGGCCCTTGGCATCAAGAAGCAGCAGCCGCTCGATGAACAGCTGCACCGAGCTCTGGATGCTGTCTCGAAGTGACTCGGCGATGGTCTTGGGCTCCTCCAACGATACAGTGGGACACAGCTCGGACAGCTGCGTTATCTCCACAGTTGGCTCCTCCTCCGTGACGGAAGCCCCGTCATCGGAAGGGATCGGCTCGTCTGCCATGGTGGCTTCATTATCAGTGCCATCGGCCTGGGCGCCGTCTTCTTCTGCGCTGTAATCGTGCGTATCACGCGCCGTCTCGTCATGCACTGCGGGGTCGTCCATGATGTGATCCTCCCCTCCATCGGCACACTCTTCCGCGTCCTGTCCCCCGCCTTGGGCATCGTCTACGTCATCGACGACCTCCGCATCGTCGGCGTCAACGCATTCCATCTCTTCGTCCCACTCGGCGTCTTGCGGCGTACCATCGCCCTCCTCGTAATACTCGACTTCACCGTCGGCTGCTGCTTCCCAGTTTTCAGCGGTCTCTCCCTCCGCGCCGTCTTCGCCTCCCGCGTCCTCCTCTTCGCCATCCCGAGACTCCACGGCCTCTTCGCAGTCCTGGGACTCGCCGGCCTCTTCTTCGTCGTGCTCTCCGACCGTCTCTTCGCAATGCCGAGAGTCGTCCACCTCTCCTTCGCCATCCTGGGAGTCTTCGGCCTCTTCCTCGACGATCTCCTCGTCCACCTCCGTGTACTCCTCGCCGTTGACGTTCTCCGCGTCGTCGTCAACGCACTCTTCGTCGTCCTCCGGTGCCGCCTCGTCGCACACTTCCTCCGCGTTCTCATCGGCCTTCTCAGTCTCGGCAGGCATAGAGTCCTCCTCGACAGCGCTGTCGTGCTTCTCGTCGTCCGCCCTCTGGTCGTCGCTAGGCGCCGGCGAGCCGCCTTCGTCGTCGTCAACGTCGAGAAACAGCGCTTCACATGTGCCGTCTTCCTCTTCTTCGGAGGCCCCGTCTTCCACTTCAGTGGGCTCGGGCTCTGCGGCAACCGGGGCGTCCGAAAGCTTCTTCCTCTTGGCGGCGCTGGGTTCAATGGCGGCGTCCGCCTTCCGTGGCTTCTGGGTGACGACGGAATCGGACAGCTTCTCGACGACTACGATGGCAGCTGTTAGCTTGCTGCTTTCCAGCTGCTGCGCCGCCACGCTGCATGCAGTCGGCTTTCCCACACATCTGCCCTGAGTCGCCGACTTACGACCTCGGCGCGCAATATTTTTGCGCGGCGGCATGCTCCCAGTTCGTGCAGGCGCTGCTTCGATTTCTAAAGAGCTGGTAATTCTTCACCTTCGCTCACCTTCACTGAATGGGCGGGATCCGCAGCCTAGAGCACCGTAGCGAAGTGGAAAACGCCCGCGTTCTCGGTCTTTTATGCCCGAAATACGACAGAATGCTGCAGCACACACGATTCACGAACCCTCTCTAAACAACATGGCGCAGCTCTCTTATGGTTGGATCGGCTATTATCGGCTTCGTTTCTCCGAGTCGCCTCCAGGGAGCTTTTCTCGATCAACGCCTCCCGCGTTGATCGAGAAAGCCGTAGAAAGTGCTTACAGGAGAGGGAAATACCAGACAGTTGGCGAAAAAGTAGAATGAACTTAATCTATAAAGGCAGGGGAGAAAAGGATAACATTAGACCGCTAACCATTACGTCGATGCAGGCAGTAAAATTAAAAATAGAAGCGTGGGTAGAACAAAATGATATTTTGGGAGAACTTCAGAATGGATTTCGAATCGACCAAAATAGAAAACAGGCCCTTATACGTAGCTTATCTAGATATCACCGGGGCGTATGACAACGTTAATCAGGAAATTCTGTGGGATATATTGAAAGAAGTGGGCATAGGTGACGGCTTTTGAGGGAAATATACCGAGAAAATACAGTTTGTATAGAATGGGAAGGAATAAGTAGCAAGGACAGCGTTGAAATTAGCAAGGGGCTGAGACAGGGATGTCCTTTGTCCCCGCTGTTATTCAGTACATGAGGACGGAAAAAGCGCTAGAAAGTAGCAACATTGGATTTAATTTGTCACACAAACAGGTCGGCACGATGGTTGAGCAGAAGCTTCCAGGTCTATTTTATGCTGATGATATTGTCTTATTTGCGGACAGTCAAGATGATATACAGCGACTGGCAGGTATACCCATGTAACACAAAAGAAGCTATTTCCCGTCTAAAAGACGTCTTGAACGGCTATCAAAAAGGGCTAATAGACGTCTTGGTCAAGACATTCCCGTAGCCGTAGACGTCTATCCGACGTCTGATAGCTGTGCTAATGTCCCGCTATAGTTGACGTCTTTAGAAGACGTTTTGAAAAGAGCAAGATAAGACGTTTTATAGATGTTCTTGTTTTTTCGCCGTTTTCGAAATTTTGGACTTTCGAAATATAAAATAAACTAATATAACTGTCATTAGATGTTTGATCGGCAGCCTGACGGCTACCATAGGAAGATAGAGATTGAAGGGACCGAAAGAGCTCCCGTGAGAGCACTTTCCTGTTTTTCTGCTCGACGACTTCCTATGTCAGTCGTCGAGCAAGTGACCAAACAATCAAGCAAGATCACTAACATACGTACATACCTGTTCACCCACGCATGTCCCTACTGTCGCATATATAAGTTTTCGACGCTGAGTTTACTCGCGTTAATTGCGGACCGAATCAAGTTGTTGCGGTCGCTCATATATGCCGCGTAAATTATTGGCTACTTCAGCACACCATACATATCCAATTTTCATGTAAAAAGACATCGGTTTATAATAAATTTGAACACGTACGCAGGGGATCAACACGTATACTGTACTACATAAATGACGTTTAGCGGATAGCGCGCAAATAAATAATCGCGCTTCTCAGCAACAATAAATTATCCCATGATGTTGTCAAATCGGCTTTATTAATGAATAAAGCCCAACCAAATGTGGCACAAAACACGTCGGAAGGTGACCGCACAAGGTGAAGCTGAGTGGCACGGCAGCAACGTAAATAAAATTCTGCATGAATGCACTCGTCAAAGTCTCGTCAAAGAAACTGCACTCGCTTCCGCATTAGCTGGCGTGGTCTCAGGCCCAATATCTTGCACAAACAGCAGTGAAGAAACGCTGCATACAGAGAAAGCAAGTAAGCTACGCAGGATTTACAACAAATAACAGATCATCAAGTCACTCTAAAGAAACATTTCCAATTACAGATATGATAAAATGCTGTCATGTATTAAGAAACGACAATCAATCATAACCGCACCTACAGGCGAGGCGCCTACGGTAGAAGCTTTGACACTTCGTCAGCGACAGGCCGGCGTAGTTGTAAGCATGCTTGCCTAAACTATGTCGGCCTGTCACTAGCGTGCGTGCGTGGAGCCACGAGCTGTAACGCGCAAAACATAATTACTAGGGGTGTGCGAATATTCGAAAGTTTCGAATATTCGTCGAATATTACATTAAAAATATTCGTATTCGATTCGAAAATCGTGTATTCGAAAAGTTTCGAATATTCGAAAACATTCGAATATGCGATTCGATTATCATGCATAAAATAACTCGTCTTCCACATTTCTGCTGCGTTCGTATAGCTAAAAACGTTGCCGAGAGGAGCGATAAACATCTCGAGTACACGGAGGCACGACATCTGCCTGCGACGAGCGCCCCAATATGTATGATTTATTGCTGGTTCATCTCCGACGTGCAGTGCTGTTGGCGATCCATGTAACCGTACATTTTCAATATTATGCGGCCGTAACGTGCCGCACTACCACTCGTTCACTATGCGGTACCACTTCTGAAGAAAGACAGTGACCCATGTGACTGGTGGCGGACTGTAGGCACCTTCAGATACCCCAGTATTGCAAAGCTTTGCCCATGTACCTCCCTATACCAGCCACTTCTGTTCCAAGCGAGCGTGCCTCTTCAGTGGCAGGGGGGGTTGTCTCTGTTAGAAGGGAGCGCCTACTGCCTGATAATGTGGAGCAACTCATATTTCTTTATGATAACATTTAGTCATTACTTTCATTGTGCCGTGATATTTGCTTGCGTTCTGATGTGCATTGTGCTAGCCTGGACATTGTGTTCTGGAGATAGCAGTGTATGTTGTGTTGCCAGTCAGGCTGTTAATGTTTTTTTTTTTTTTCAAATAGCTACAAGTTAAATAAAATATTGTTACTGTGGAGGCATTTTTCCTTTGATATTCGATATTCGATTCGATATTCGAAGGTGGATATTCGTATTCGATTCGTATTCGAAAATTTCATATTCGCACACCCTAATAATTACTCAATAGGGCGAGTCAGTCTGGCTTACGATTCGCACCGGCGCGTATACTATAGTTTTGCGTTCGACCACGCGGTTCAACTTTGCAAAGAACTGTTCACAGTTTAATCACAATGCTAAAACCTTTCAGTAAAAACGACGAAAGGTCAGGTGCACTTACCGAAAAAAGCACTCTATCCGAACGTGCACACGTTCTTAGCTGTTTGTCTGGCTGCAACGAAGGTGGTGAGCAGAACAATCGCTTCTTGAAACGAACGTACCGACGAACGTACGTACCGTCGCAAAAAGCACAGTAAAGCTTGTTTCACCAAACACTGATGGAAAATATGCGACAGACAGTATGATCGCCGTTACTTGATGCCAAACAGCCCGTAATCCGTTCATCCGTTCACAAACAAAAGCTGACAACGCTACACAAAACGCAAATGACCGCCGGCCGTCGCCTAGCTCTGCTGCCGATCGAGCCGCCGCCACCGCCGCGAACTGGCGGCTGGCGCGAACTAGTGGAGGAAGAGGGGAAAGGGGGAGGAAGGAACAAGTATTCTGAAACAAGCCTCACCCTTCACTTCACCGAGCTGAGCACAGCGCCACCATTCAACAGAAAAGACACAACGGTTCTCACAAAATAATCCCGCCTATTGCTCAATATTTAGTGAACATTCCTGCCAATAGGTGTATCTGCCATCGACATTGAGTCAAGGTGGAGCGCCGAGTGAAATGATGTTCTTGAATGCAGGGGTAAACATGCGCGCTTCGACAACACCCGCTTCGAGCCCCCGACTGCGTAGCATCAGTAACATGCTTGCCTGGCTTGCCTGCGTTTGCTTCTGTTGTCGTTCGCTGTTGCGGGAGCGTTGCTCGGCCTTAGCCGCCTTGGCTTGAATATACTTACCAAACTGCTGATAGAAACGCGCCTTGCGGAGCGAAACCAATTATTTTGAGGGCTTTGTTTTCTGCGTCTCTTCTTTCACTAAAGCGACAGTCACCGCTCTTTAGACATGCCGTTTTGGCGTCTTTGCGCTCGTGGACAAAACATTTGAAGAATCATTTAGATAGTCGTTGCGCGCGCACTTTCCCTCAGAATGTCTAAAAATGTCTCAAAGTAGACGTTGTGGACTTCTTTGGCAGAATACACTCTGGCTATGTCGTAGCTGTTGAAAACGGTAATAAACAGTACGCAGGCATATTTGAGAGGCAAGTGCTTTATTTTGCAAAAATGTCTATTCTTGATCTTCTCGTAAACCAAGACGTCTATAGCCGTCCGTAGCCGTTTCGAGACGTCTTTTAGAGGTTTTGTGTTACATGGGTATGCGGAAGGGAATGTGAGGCTCTAGGACTAGGATTTAGTGCAACAAAATGTGGATTGATGGTATTCAATGATCATTAAGACCATGCTAACCATGCGGTCTTAATACAGGGCCAAAGAATACCGAGGGTAAGCGAGTACAGTACCTCGGAGTATGGGTAAATGAGGGACAGATATATGGAGGTACAAGAGAAAGCATCGGTAGCAAAGGGAAAGAGGAATGCTGCAATTATGAAGCACAGAGCTTTATGGGGATACAATATGTACGAGGTGCTTCGAGGGCTTGTGCCCATGTAACACAAAACTATAACAAAACCTCTAAAAGACGTCTCGAAACGGCTACGGAAGGCTATAAACGTCTTGGTTTACGAGAAGATCAAGAATAGACATTTTTGCAGAATAAAGCACTTGCCTCTCAAATACGCCTGCGTACTGTTTATTACCGTTTTCAACAGCTACGACATAGCCAGAGTGTATTCTGCCAAAGAAGTCCACAACGTCTACTTTGAGACATTTTTAGACATTCTGCCCATGAAACACAAAACCTCTATAAAACGTCTTAAAACGTTTAAAACCTCTGTAAACCTCTATAAACGTTTTATAGAGGTTTCGTGGGTGTGGGAAGTGCGCGCGCAACGATGATTCTTCAAATGTTTGTCCACGAGCGCAAAGACGCCAAAACGGCATGTCTTAAGAGCGGTGACTGTCGCTTTAGTGGAAGAAGAGACGCAGAGAACATTAGAATAACAGAGAGCTGAGCTAGTTGGTAAGTATTCATTCTAAAAAGACAGGGCGTGCTAACACGGACACAAGAAAGAAGTGAGGACACCACAAACGCCGACTAACAACTGAAGAGACGCACAACGGCTGAAAAGAAAGAAGGCACGAAAACTTATCTGCGCATGCCGATGCAACAGGCGAACCTATCAATCCGGCACGCGTGGCGGTATACGTGTGTCACGTGTAAATAGCGCCAAAACGTCGGCGCGGACCACCGAGCACGGAGGGAAGAAAACGAAGAGTGCGGTGGCACGGTAGCACGAGGCGCGCTCGCAGTGTTCGGGCCAGGGCGTGCAATTCTGAGCTCGGACGAGCGGGACGTTCTGCCGGCCGAGACGCGTGGGCACGGAGGACCACGGAGCCGGGCGAGGTCCAGGGTGGCCAAGGATCCAGGTGCCAGGGGTGGAGTTGCTGACTGCATCGAGGGTCGCCGAGCGGTGCCGAGCCGTACCGAGCGACGCGCCAGACTCAGACGTGGGCCGCGAGCCCATGAGCTGTGCACCCGAGCTGTACCTGGCGGTGCCCTGGCCAAGGCGTGGATCGCCGGTGAATGAGCTGCCGCACCGCAGCTGTGGCGAGCAGCATTCCAGCACGGCGCAGACGGTGCTGTGCTGGCCAGAACCCGCCCGTGGAACCGCTGCGCTCGGGTGGTGATCAGGACGTCGGAAACAAGGTCCGAGGTCGCACTGGTCCCGGCATCTTCTAGACGACGCCACCGCTGCTCGCAAGCCGTGAACCACGGGACTCTTCCTCCTCGTGGGCTGGGTGGTCGTCCCGACGGCACCGACACCACCGACTTTTGATATCCTTATATTTTGTACATAAATGTTTAAATACGTCTCCCTGTCTGTTTCCTGCGCTGCTGCACAATAGGGGAAGTGCTCGAACCGTCCTAATCATCACAATTTTCTGGCGTCCGCGACGTAGGACCTAGCTCTAGCTCCAACTTTCAGAGCCGCACTTCTCTTTTGTGCAGTGGGCGGAAATGGATTGGGAAAAGTATATACCGATTGGCAAGGAACTTGGCTTGTTGGGTAATGAATTGAAAGAGTGGATTGAGGAGCAGCAGAAGAAAGAGCGTGACAGACGTGCTGAGGATAGGGACGCGTCGCGAATAGCGCACGAACAGGAGATCGCTCGTCTGGCGGCGGAACAAAGTCTGCTGGAGGCTAAGTGTCGTCTTGCTGAGCGCACGGCTGGGACGGTTGGAACCGGTGGAGAGCGCGTGGAAGCCAGCAGCGAAGCGTTCAGGAGCCCCCACAAGCTTATTCCTCCCTACAATGAGGGCCGCGACGAACTCGACGCGTACATTCAGCGCTTCGAGCGGGTAGCCACCAGCCAGGGATGGCCAAGCGACAAGTGGGCGCTCTCATTAAGCTTATGTCTCTCAGGAGAAGCTTTGAGTATTGTCGGTCGTATGGCTGCCGAGGATGCAACAGACTACGAGAAGCTGAAGCAAACGTTGTTGCAAAGGTTTCGTTACACCGAAGAAGGATATCGGCAAAAGTTTCGCGAAGCTAAGCCGGAGAATTCCGAGACAGGGCGACAATTTGCTGGTCGGCTGCTCGGTTACTTCGATCATTGGCAGCAGATGGCAAAAACAGATAAAACGTATGACGCATTGAGGGATATCATTGTATCCGAACAGTTTTTGCTGAGATGCGATGAGAAACTCGCCATCTTCTTGAAAGAGCGAGGATGCCGAACGCTCGATCAGCTAGCCGAAACGGCTGACCATTATTTGGAAGCGCAAGGCCTGACAAATATCGCGAAAGGGAAACAGGAAAGACCAAGTGAAAAAGCAGACTTGCCGAGCAAGAGCCGAGAAAAAGAGGCCGGAAAAGCAAAAGTGCAATGCTTTCTATGTGGCAAGCAAGGTCATCGCGCTGCAGACTGTTGGACGCGGTCAAAAGGCCCGAAGCCCTCGTCTTGCTGGAAGTGCAGGAAACACGGCCACCAAGCTGACGAGTGTCCGAATGTAAAGAGCCGCAACAAGGAGCGTCAAGTGCTGTGCCGACTATGACTGTGCGCCTGTTGCCCGAACAAGGAGAACTTGGATTGTACCCCTTCATCCAGCAGAGGAAAGTACACCATCGCAAAAGAAGATATTGTCTTGGTCTGCTAAGACAAGAGATGCCAACGGCAACCGGATATCTCGATGGACAGCCTGTGACGGTGCTAAGAGACTCGGGATGCAATACCGTGGTGGTCAAGCGTTCGCTGGTACCGGAAAAGAATTTCACCGGTATCACACGTACTGTGCACCTTCTCGACGGCTCGTCGAGGCAGCTTCCCGAGGCAAGGGTATACATCGACTCTCCGTTCTTCCGAGGACCGACACTGGCACTCTGCATGGAAAAGCCACTATATGACGTCGTTCTCGGCAACATCGACGGGGTAACCTTCCCTTCTGGTTCTACCACGTCACATCACCTGTCGGATGTCGCAAGACTGCATAAGGAGTCGGCACCAGCAGGGGAGCCTGTTCCATATCCAAGCGTGTCACCAGACTCACCGACTCTGAGTGCAGCGACAACACGAGGGACCAGGGACATGAAGTTACCTGTGGCGGCATCGAACGCACTAGATGTGACCCCACAAGTTCTTGAAAAGTTGCAGAGAGAAGATCGCACCTTGGAGAGCTGTTTTTCGGCGATCGGGAAGACGATGACGAAGCGATCAGCAAACATAGAGTATGTTTTGCTTAAGGGAATACTTCACCGACACTACAGATCGCTCACGAGGAAGGAAGTTGACCAACTGGTTGTTCCGCAAAGCCTCCGCCAGTTTGTCCTTAGGATGGCACATGAGGGAGTTATGGCAGGCCACCAAGGTATTAAACGAACAACTGATAGGATTCTAGAAGAATTCTATTGGCCGGGCGTGCAGGCTGAGGTGACACGATTTGTGCGCTCTTGTGACATCTGCCAGCGCACTGTGCCAAAGCACTTAGTCGGACGTGTTCCCCTTGGAAAAATGCCGGTGATTGACGTGCCCTTCCAACGTGTGGCGATCGACATCATCGGTCCACTATCACCGACATCGGCAAAAGGAAATCGTTTCATTCTAACGATGGTGGACTGCGCAACGCGATATCCTGACGCAGTTGCATTACCAAGCATAGACACGGAGAAGATAGCAGAAGCGTTGGTGGAAATGTTCTCGCGCGTTGGAATACCACGAGAAATCGTGAGCGACCGCGGAAGATCATTTACGTCACGCTTAATGCAGGAAGTGAGCAGACTACTGTCTTTCCGACAGTTGCCAACTACCCCATACCACCCTATGGCAAATGGTCTTGTTGAGCGCTTTAATGGTACGTTAAAGCAAATGATACGGCGCATGTGCCACGAAAGTCCAAAGAACTGGGACAGATACTTGGCACCATTATTATTTGCATACAGAGAGGTGCCTCAGTCGAGTATCGGCTTTTCGCCTTTCGACCTCCTGTATGGTCGATACATTAGAGGCCCCATGTCCATACTGAAAGAATTATGGACGCGAAAAACCTTGGATGCCCAAATGAAGACTACATACGGCTATGTCATGGAGCTTCGCGATCGTTTGTATGAGACGTGTCAAATTGCGCACGAAGAGCTCCAGAAAGCCAAGCTGACACAAAAGAAATACTACGATCGCAAAGCGAAGCCTCGTCAACTCTGCGTCGGAGACAAGGTATTACTACTACTACCTTCCGACACCAACAAACTGATTCTAACTTGGAAAGGCCCCTTCACTGTACTAGAGAAGCGGAGCGAAATCGACTATGTCGTTGATCTGGGAACCCGAACCAGTTTGTTCCACATCAACCTCCTTAAAAAGTACGAGGAGAGACCACCTTCGACAGACACGGTGGGCCGCGCGGCTGTAACGGTACAAACAGAAGAACCGGAAGAAGAACCGGAACTACCGTTGCTCGCGCTTCAACAGAACGAGACCTACCATGACGTCAAAGTCGCTAACAACTTGGACGCGAACCAGAAGGCACAGATAGAGAAGCTTCTATCAGAATACCAAGATATTTTCTCGGACGTTCCGGGAAAGACGAACTTGGTAGAGTGCAAGATCACGACAACATCTACTGTGCCGGTGAACGTACGCCAATACCCGATACCCTTTGCTGTTCAACAGGCGGTAGAGGAAGAAGTGCAGCAGATGCTGGCGCAGGGAATCATCGAACCTTCAGACTCACCTTACCAGTCACCAATTGTCGTAGTTAAAAAGAAAGACGGCAGCATGCGCCTATGCATTGATTTCCGACAGTTGAACAGAGTCGTCGTAATGGATAATGAGCCTATTCCACGAGTGGACATGATGTTCGCAAACTTAGGAAAGGCTCGCTATTTCTCCAAATTGATTTTACAAAGGGATACTGGCAGGTCCCAATGCACAAAGACTCGAAACGCATGACAGCCTTCCAGTCAATGTCGGGCCTTTACCAGTTCCGCTTTATGCCTTTTGGCATCAAAACAGCGCCAGCAGTTTTCACTAGACTCATGAGAAAAGTTGTGGCTGGCATTTCTCACGTACATCATTACTTCGATGATGTTCTTATAGCCACAGACACATGGGAGACGCACATTGCCACGCTCGAAAGGTTTTTCCAACAAGTACGGCGTGGACAGCTCACAATCAAGCCATCCAAGAGTGAAGTTGGTTCAACGATGGTGAAGTTCTTGGGCCACATCGTGGGACACGGGGTCTTACGGCCGCAGCTTGAAACACTTGAAAAGATACAAGCTGCAAAAAGACCTCATACAAAGAAAGAAGTCCGTTCCTTTCTCGGTCTCACGGGGTACTACCGAGACTTCGTACCCAACTATTCCCACGTGTCTCATCCTTGACAGAGCTCACTCGGAAGCGTGCTCCGAACAAGGTGATATGGGAACAACGTCACCAGGAGGCATTTGACGAGCTTCAACGACTGTTGTCCACTGGTCCAATCTTGAGGTCTCCTGACTTGGAGAAGACATTTGTTCTGCGCACAGACGCATCGTCTACCAGTGTGGGAGCCGTGCTCATGCAGAATTATGACGGTGTTCTCCATCCGAGTCGCCTACGCAAGCAGGAAGCTCCTTCCACGGGAGGCACGATACTCAACCGTAGAGCGAGAAGGGCTTGCGCTCGTGTGGGCTGTCCAAAAATTCCACATTTATCTCTTCGGCAAGCAGTTTGTACTGCAGAGCGATCACCAGCCGCTGGCCTACATCAACTCGGCCAAGCACACAAACAGCCGAATTCTGCGTTGGAGTCTGACACTTATGGAGTACGACTTCACTGTGGAATACATCAAAGGAAGTGACAACGTCGGAGCTGACTACATGAGCCGAGTGTAGACTTGAAACGTCATGCACACGTAGACTTTTATTTTTTGTGAATACTCTGTCAACTCCATGCGGAACGCTTCGTCAACTGCGTATGGAACAATCTGTGAATGCGTGTGAAAAAAAAAAAACTGTTAACATGCGAACACTTTCTGCCTTTCAGGCTGTGAACATTGTCCATCCTCATGCTTAGAAAAGTTGTTGAAGGGAAACAACTTTCTAAAGTGGGGGGTAAAAATGTCACGTGTAAATAGCGCGAAAACGTCGGCGCGGACCACCGAGCACGGAGGGAGGAAAACGAAGAGCGCGGTGGCACGGTGGCACGAGGCGCGCTCGCAGTGTTCGGGCCAGGGCGTGCAATTCTGAGCTCGGACGAGCGGGACGTTCTGCCGGCCGAGACGCGTGGGCACGGAGGACCACGGAGCCGGGCGAGGTCCAGGGTGGCCAAGGATCCAGGTGCCAGGGGTGGAGTTGCTGACTGTATCGAGGGTCGCCGAGCGGTGCCGAGCCGTACCGAGCGACGCGCCAGACTCAGACGTGGGCCGCGAGCCCATGAGCTGTGTACCCGAGCTGTACCTGGCGGTGCCCTGGCCAAGGCGTGGATCGCCGGTGAATGAGCTGCCGCGCCGCAGCTGTGGCGAGCAGCATTCCAGCACGGCACAGACGGTGCTGTGCTGGCCAGAACCCGCCCGTGGAACCGCTACGCCCGGGTGGTGATCAGGACGTCGGAAACAAGGTCCGAGGTCGCACTGGTCCCGGCATCTTCCTAGACGACGCCACCGCTGCTCGCAAGCCGTGAGACCACGGGACTCTTCCTCCTCGTGGGCTGGGTGGTCGTCCCGACGGCACCGACACCACCGACTTTTCATATCCTATATTTTGTACATAAATGTTTAAATACGTCTCCCTGTCTGTTTCCTGCGCTGCTGCACAATAGGGGAAGTGCTCGAACCGTCCTAATCATCACAACGTGGAACAGGGGCGTAGCCAGAAATTTTTTTCGGGGGGTTTCAACCATACTTTATGTATGTTCGTGCGTGCTTTTGTATGTGTGCGTGCCTATATACGCAAGCAAAACTGAAAAATTTCGGGGGGGTTTGAACCCCCCCCAACCCCCCCCCCCCTTGGCTACGCCCCTGACGTTGAAGATAACTGTTGAGGCATTTGATTTCATCTTTATGCATTAAGTTAATCGACGATTGGCTCACGCATGCGCTACCACTATTCTCGATATGCATGCTTCAATCATCAGGCGCGTTTCTTCATTTCTATGCCGGTACAACACTGCGCATTCACTGCACGCCAAAATTCGATGAATGCGCAGTGTTGTACCGGCATAGAAATGAAGAAATGCGCCTGATGATTGAAGCATGGCATATCGAGAATAGTGGTAGCGCATGCGTGAGCCAACCGTCGATTAATTGCATAAAGATGAAATCAAATGCCTTAACAGTTATCTTCCACGTAGACCGCCACGCGTGCCGGATTGATAGGTTCGCCTGTTGCATGGGCATGCGCAGATAAGTTTCGTGCCTTCTTTCTTTTCAGCCGTTGTGCGTCTCTTCAGTTGTTAGTCGCGTTTGTGGTGTCCTCACTTCTTTCTTGTGTCCGTGTTTGCACGCCCTGTCTTTTAGAATGCAGAGAACAAAGCCCTCAAAATAATTGGTTTCGCTCCGCAACGCGGGTTTCTATCAGCAGTTTTTGTAAGTATACATTCTTTTCAAGCCAAGGCGGCTAAGGCCGCGCAACGCTCGCGCAACAGCGAACAACAACAGAAGCAAACGCAGGCAAGCAGGAGAGCATGCTGCGCAATCGGAGGCTCGAAGCGGATGTTGTCGAAGCGCCCCTGCATTCAAGAACATCTTTTCACTCCTTGACTCAATGTCGGTGGCAGACACACCTATTGGCAGGAATGCTCACTAAATATTGAGCAATCGGCGGGATTATTTTCTGAGAACCGTTGTGTATTTTCTGTTGAATGGTGACGCTGTGCTCAGCTCGGTCAAGTGAAGGGTGAGCTGGCTTGTTTCAGAACTGCACAAGGGGAGAAATCCGGCCTTGTTGGTAAGACATTAGGAAAATTTTTGCAGCGCAAAATAACACAGGGACGAGAAGGGAGGAAACAACACGTGCGCTAACTTTCAACAAAATGATTTCAACCAAAGCACGAATATATACAGCGGTGATGCTCAAACGCTACAGCCAGATGTCATGCGCAGAGAAGTACTGATGTCATGCGCAGAGAAGTATTCTGAGTTTAACAGGAGACGTGCAGAGAAGTGAAATTTCTTATCATAGCCTTTTATAGAAGATATGCGCACGAACTACAAAATTAATGCATGTTCAAAAAATACAACTCTTTTTCTGACAGGGACAGGGACGGCGTGCTTACACAATCGCTACCCAACTTTGCGATTTCGGCGGCTTCTACTATTAGTCTCGTTAGTTCATCACGGTTAGTCAATAACACCTTGGTGCTCTCAAAAACGGGGCACACCCACAAGCTCTGCAATGCATCGCGAGCCAGCCATCGTTACCCTTTTACAAGGTTGGAGTGCCCCCGTAACTGTCATTCAGACAGCGCCCGTCTGTCCGACGTACTGCTTCCGCAAAAGAGGGGAATCTGATACACCACCGCCTCTACAGTCCACGAACTGAGTTCTATGCTTATCGCAAGCGCGAGGCGTTGGATGAGTAGTCCAGCCACCGCAAAACGCCTCCGCTTGCAAGATAAGACATAGAACTCAGTTCGTGGACTGTAGAGAGGCGGTGGTGTATCAGATTCCCCTCTCTTGCGGAAAGCAGTACGTCGGACAGACGGGGCGCTGTCTGAATGACAGGAGGGAGCACTCCAACCTTAAAGATGGGTAACGATGGCTGGCTCGCGATGCATGCAGAGCTTGTGGGGTGCCCCGGTTTTTTTGAGACACCAAGCGTTTATTGACTAACCGTGATTAACTACGAGACTAATAGTAGAGCCGCCGAAATCGCAAAGTTGGGTAGCGATTGTGTAAGCACGCCGTCCCTGTCCCGTCAGAAAAGAATTATTTTTTGACATGCATAATTTTGTAGTTCGTGCGCATATCTTCTATAAAAGCTATGATAAGAAATTTCACTCTCCTGAACG